>NC_053023.1:110760353-110902853 GCF_003073215.2 Triticum urartu | reverse complement strand
TTATGATGTAGTCTTCAGGATGGTTGTCCTCCTCGGGTTTGGGATCTCCCATGAATATCCCTAGCTTCTACTTCAGGTCTTCATTCTTCTCCAGTAGTACTGCAATTTCTTCTTCATATCCATCGCGTGTAGACTTGAGTTCCTCTTCTAGCTCCATGTTCCTGGTCATCACCTTCTTCATGTCTATCATGCTGGCGCACATCTGGTTCTCCTGACGACGAATGTGCCAGTTTAACTCCTGGATGTAGGCTGCAATGGATTTGTCCCTCCTGGTGCTAATCATCTCCCATTGCTCATCTCTGCGTCCACATATCTGGTAGATGGTGTCCTTAAGATCCTTGTTGTAGACCTCGCCGATGCGTCCCATGGCGATGTGGGCGGCCATGCTCTTTCCTAGACTCCAGGTTGGTGCATCAAAAGAAAACTCTATGGGCTCTGTAACTGGTGCGGACGTCCTTCCTGGAACATGAACTCGAATCATCCAACGCCCCTCTTCTGGTAAAGTAGCGGTGTAGGTCCCAGTGAAACTTGGTATTCCGATGCTCAGGTACCTAGTGACTTCCTTCAAGTGTCGTCCAAAAGGTGTGTCCTCATATGGTTGAGTGAACTTGTTCCTTGGGTCCGCCATCTATAGAGTAGAAAATGGAGAAGAGTTAGAAAAGAGTAGAGGAGAGTATCCTGTGGCTTGTCCTAGTGGTCGCGTCCTACAGTCAGTGTGTGCTCTGATACCATCTTGTAGCGACCCGACCTCAGATGGTCAAGTCTCTGTACTTAAGTGTCATCCCTGGATCGCTATTACTAACACACACAATACTCGAGGATTTATAACAGAGCTCAATCACACAATTATTACACCGAATGTCTCAATAGAGAACTTATTACAATATTATGGCTGAAGGCCAACTAAATAAGATAACAGCGGAAGCTTCGAAGGTAGAAGAGTCCATCCAACTCCACGGCAAAACTGAGTGCATGACAACGACCTAGCGCACCTTACTCTTCGTCTGAAAACTCTGCAACATAATACGTTGGAGCTTGTGTAGGTCAGCACATGGAATATGCTGGCAAGATAATACTATAGAGCAATGAACAAATAACAGCTATCACTACATGCATATATGGCTGGTGGAGGCTCTATGGTTATCATTTGCAAAAAGCTAAATTTTCCCTACAACAAAGGATACATTTTATTTAACTACGGGTTTGTTGAAAACATTGAGAATGGTAACCCCATCTCAATCCCAATTAAAAGTTAACAGCCCAATAGATTAATTAAGTAAAGTGATGAGATCAAATCAATAATTCAAGTACCAGATACTCAAGATGTCCATACCCAGGGACACAGCTAATCATGATTAGTTTGTACACTCTGCAAAGGTTTGCACACTTTTCCCCACAAGACTCGATCTCCTCCGTTGAATTTCTTGCACTGCACGGTGTTTGAGAAACGGATGACCGAGACACAGTCTTTCCGAAGAGGTCCCCTCAACCGATAGATAGACCGGTACACCTACAATCCCCTACATCTGCTAGCCCATCATGGAAAGGTTTCCCAAAACTTACTCAACTATGCCAGAGCCCATAATGACATGTGGCTTCACATGGAAGTTTCTAGCAAGAATAATCTTATGATCCCTTTGAGCCTGGGTGGCGAACCATAGGATGATCACACGGATGCCCTGGGATCTCCTTGGACAGCATTGGATTCCCCAGGTGCCCACAAACCAATCCACCCAGATGTGTATTAAAGTAGCCACCTTAAGTTAAACCTTAGTAAACAATAACTCTCACAACTTTCATGAATTCACTCAAAAACCAATCCACGTCTACGAGCATAGCATAGCAGTGTAAGCATAACGTAGTAACTCCCAAGGTTTGATATAAGACAATTGGTTCCTACCTCATCAACTACTTCCCAAATACCCACATGTTATCAGTCCTACTCATGCAATGTTTGTGGGTTGAAATTAATGCATAAAAACTGGGTGTTAAAGGGATATGATCAAAGTGTTACTTGCCCTGCTGACAATCTAAAAACCCTAGTGATTTGTAGTAGCAAGCCTCGCACTCCGGAAACTCTATCGTGAACAAACAATAGCATACATAAGCACTCAAGCATAAGATGCAAGGGTAAAACTCAAGAGAAAAGATCTGAATAAAAGTTCAAAAGAAGAGCTTCGATTTGCAAAAAAGAATCAATCGAATCGGAGCTACGAAACTCAAACTACGATCAAAAGAAGTTCGAATTCAAATCTGCTTGAAACCAAATGTTAAATTGTGAAAACCATGTTCAAGCTGATTATCTGAACGGAGGGGATCGAGATGAAGATTTTGGCGTTGGTTTCACTGGATGTGGATAAACGAGCAAAAAGTAATGAGGGTTTAAAGATCAGGGACTAATCTATAAGAAAATACTCACGGATAGGTCCCTGGCCGAAAATAAAAATAAACATAAAAATCTGTCGGACGAACGTCCGCTACGGAGGCTAACGTTCAAATTCGTTCGTTAACAGAAAATAACGGGTGAACGTTCGCTAAAAAGCAAACCCTAGAAATAAAACTGATCTAACGAAAAAAATAAATAAACTGGAAAAACTGAATGGTTTTTACCGTTTAACCGGAGAAAACCGGTGACGGTGGTTTTGACGGCGGCGGAATCCGGCGAGGCTCGGCGGCGGGCGTCGGCGGCGAGACGGGGCGGCGGCAGCGAACGGCGACGGCGGCACGGGCGGCGGTGACGGCTGCAGCGAACGGTGACGGCGGCGCGGGCGGCGGTGACGGTGGCGGGGCTAAGGTGCGGCGGCGGCTCGACTCGGGGTCCAAGGGGAGGGGCAGGGTGGCTTGCGGGAGGGGGCGGGGTCCCGTGTCCTAGTCGGACACGGCGGCGACGGCCCGCGAACTCGGGACTCCTGTCCCGAGCTGGAGGAAGGCGGCGGTGCGCTGGGCCGGCCCAGGTAAAGTTTTTTTTTATATAAATCAATTTCCTCGCGGAAGAAAAATCCTAATAAAATATAAAGCAAATTCTAAGAAAAATTCCAGAAACAATTTTCGCCATCCAGACCTAATATTTAGGACAAGATGAACATTTTTCTGGACTAAAATGCAATTTTTGAAAAATGCAAGTTTTTCTCTAATTCAAATAAAATAGCAAATAAAATACAAATAAAATAAGAAATTGATTTTAAAATTTATCCTCCAATATTTCTTTTCTGTTTGAAGAAGTCATTTTATATTCTCTCATTTATTTTTGTTATTGGAAATAATTGAAGAGAAAAATATTAGAATCAAATTGATCCTTTCTTCAAATTTGAAATAAATTCAAATATGAAAATTTAGTGAAACCTCCAACTCTCTCCTTGGGTCCTTGAGTTGCTTAAGATTTCTAGGATCACAACCAAATGCAAATGAAAATATGATATGCATATGATGATCTATATATAACATCCAAATTGAAAATTGGGATGTTACAGTGTTATATGTCACCAAAATTATATCGATGAAATTTCTAAACTTATAATTTTCACATCTGTGCCAACCCCCCGAAAAGAACTCATTATTGTGTCGCTACCATTACACACCAAAGCCATTCATTACAAACTCTTCGTGCTCGGCGACCTTTGGTGGAACCTTTTGTTTCCTATTGGTGGAGTGTTTGTTGTCAAAGTGCCACCATTTGGCTTAGATATTGTCGCCCTGGTAGACCATGAATGCATTTCTCCGATTGTTATCACAAAGAACATACAATAGACCCCAAACTGGCCTCCACCTTCGTCCAAGAGAGAACCACATAGACATAAATTTATGCTCATTGACACCCATGTGACACGGCTACAGTTGAGATAACTTGAAGTTTACTTTACTACTGCATGTGCTCCTCTAGGCTACACCGTCTTCTCCTTCATGCAAATGAGTAGTCTGGCATCAGTGTCATTTTCTTTTTCTGAATTGAGTGTTTTTTACTGTTATGTTATGTGGTGTGTGTTTTGAATACAGAGCAACCACGGGCGCATGATTTTGGTACATATTTTAATCCATCGGCAATGAGGTATTTTCAAATGGTGAGATGAGAGGACAATAAATGTATTACTTGGCCAATTGGGAGAGATACTATTATCATGTTCCACGCAAATAGAGGCATGTGATTCTCAAGTTCCCCAGGAATCATTCTATGGCCTTTTCCCCTCCTAAAGTGAGCATCAGATCGTGGCACCGAGCAAAACCTAGCACTTTTAATCAACCATGAAAAAGAAAAATGACACGGGTTGAAGTTGAACCATGCACACGGAAAGGAAAGTTAGGATAAACTAGAAATAATTTGCTTAGGGTAACACAATCCATGAACCTTGAGCTCCGTCAAAGTTCGGGGAGCTAAAAGCATTATGTGATTTTATATTTCAGCATAAGAAGTGTTCTAAAAGGATCTGGTTGTGCCAACGTGGTTGGATGTTATCGGGAAATTCCTGACACATTTCATTTCTAAGCATAATTAAGATCCAAACATGTCAAACAATATCTATCATGGTGTTGGGTGGGAAGAAGAGTCGCATGAGGATGGATCACTAGTAGAAGAAGAAAACAATACAGGTGCCGATGTTTCGTACATCTTCCATGATAGGAGTAAGGTATGTAACACAAATGTAGGTGAGAGAGTTGTTGGAATCCATTTGAAATAAAAGTGACCAGGACTATGCAATGACGATTTTGGTTGCGTGGCCATGTTTAGATTCTATTTCAAAATTTGATGAATTAGGTAAGTGAAACAGTTAGTGCTGGAGAACATAGATGAATACTTGGGAAACTAGATATTCAAAATGTATTTTTACAAACAATTAGTCATACCAGTCAACTCTAGTGTGTTTATAAGAAAGGCTCCATTTTTGCAGCATGTAAAGGAAATAAGTTTAGTGCTCTATAATTTGCCTTTTGAGGGCATAAGATTTAGTTTCCAAGATCGAAATAAATTATATGTAAAGGTGTATAAACGTAAAAATTTCACCGATATACACGTGTATTTTTATAATACAATGATTTTTGAATATATGTTAAATATTTTTAGAAGTTCACCGAGAGTCAAGATGTCCACTTGAAAACATCCCTCAAAGGAAAGCCCGAGGGGCAATACATCTTGATGAAGCAAGTGCCCTGAAAACACAAAATACGAAGTACAATATTAAAACACAACACAAAAAACAACCTCTTAAACATCTAGGGTTGGATGAAGCAACCTAGGATATGTTAAAGCATAGTACAAGGCGCCACTAGAAAAAAAATGGTAAACTTTGAGGGATGCCACATGGGGGCCCCAACTAAGGCAACATTGACACCGCCGGCAAGGATAGTCTGCAGACAATCAACATCAAGGAGATGTGTCATTACTAACCCCACACCATACAACCCCTGCTCGAAGGGTGGTCAATGCCCAAGAAAGAGCGTGAATGAAGACAAGGAAACACCTGCGTCATAGGTAAGTCATGAAAAGATTGCGCAAATTCTCCATAAAAGGCGGTCATTTCCCATGGGAGTGGGGAGAAAGAGTGACATGATCTCAAAGAATGCCAATAACGAAATAATTTTCACTGGAAGGGTGGTCAGTGCTTATGACATGTGCCACACAACAATGAGAGTGAAGACAACATGGATAACCAAACGATGGTGGAGTGGATTTTGGAGGATGCTTATAGAGGATGTAAAGGAGTGCACCGTAACGACAAGAAGGGGATGAAGACAACACCTCCAACATGGAGAAATGACATTTATGTGTCGTCGTTTTCATGTTCAGACATGCTGACTAGAGATTCTCGATGATTCCATAGCCCATCTAGTGAGGACAGCGGCAAGATAACGCCACCAGGGTGAGACAAGACGCCCTAGCCATCACAATTGTCAATGGTGGATGTTTCATAGATTTCTTCAGCCTCCAACCCTCTAGATTCCCCCATCAAGACCAAAGTAGACAAATGTGGCAACCCTGTGGCATGCACAGTAGTTGGTGGAGGCTTTGAGGTCATCCGATAGCTGCAACCAATCCAGGGCGTGTCGATCTATGCACAGTCAACATATCCATGGAAAATGAAGTAGGAGATGCACATGATCTTTTGGATTCGAGGGAGATATATACAAGGTCGCATGCACAATGAGTGGGCCACATGCGGCCTCTCCGCCACCGTCCGCCACAAGACTTGGCCCAATGGCCTTCTCTAGTGATGGCAAGGAGAGGAAGCTATAGTGGGAGACAGTCTTGGGTGGGTGGTAGTGGGGGCCTCGAACGTCGTCCGAGAATGACCCGGGAGAGTAGGGTTTCATCCACATCACCGCCTATCGTTTCTCTCTTTTATTTTCTTATGTACACACATGAGATGTATATTGCATGTTAGTGATATTTTGTGATGAAATACATTATGCCGCAAGCTACACACAAAAATCATGAAACTTTACAAACATGTAGTATACATAACTATGTACATCTGTTAATTTTTTGAGATATTTTTGCAACTTGAAAGATGGTTTTTGATCTGTTTTTAAAAATCAAGCTCAATGGAGCCCAAGCTCCAGTAGCAATTTCTTGACCACAGTTGAGTTTTCGCCTACGCATTTCCCGTGGCTACAAAAAAGACCAAATAAATCAAAAGAACAATCTCTATAAAATAACCAATATCCCCCTTCCTTTTGTTGGTATCTTCTATGACTATCTATATCGTTGGCAAGAACTATTATTTGTTCCATACCCCACCAATGTATCTCACATCTTCATCATGTGGAGAACCTAAATTTATTTTGGAAAAGAAAACCTTGAATTTCTTTGCCAACCCAAAATTAATAAGTGCATTACTATAGTACTGCTATTTCACTTGCACATCGACCTGCACACCGAATTCACTCATTTGAAAACTATTTTTTTCCTCTAGAGGTAGCATTTCCTGCCAAAGTGCCCCCGATTTCCTCAACTTGGCTATCGTTGCACCGGGTAATAGAGGCATTCATCTGGTCGTGTCACATAGTTACTCTCTTGACCATAAACTGGCTCCTGTATCCGTCCAGCAAGAGCCGCATAGACATATGAACTTACGCTGACAGACTAACACCCTTGACATGTCCATAATTGAGCTAACTCAAAGTCTATTTTGTAGTGGTATCTGCTCTGTTGGGCCACATTTCTTCTCCTTCTATAGAACGAGTAGTATGGTATCGATGTCTCTTGCTTTTTCTTAAACAGAAGGATTGCTATGATGTGTCGTGCGTGTATTGAATACATAGCTACCACAAGTATGCTTTGTATGTGTTTTGCTCTGTCGACAATGCGACATTTATGAATGGTGGCGAGAGGAAGAAAAGTATAATACATTGCCGATCTGGGAGAGATACTATCATGTTCCCCACAAACAGAGGCATGTGATTCTAAAGTTCTTGAAGAAATTCCGTGAAAGAAAATAAATTCTCCAAGAAGAATCTTCAATGACCTTGTCCATCTATAAATCAGAACTAATAAGTATCAAGCACCTCCCCAAGCAAAACCGTCTGGTTTAATTAATCCTTAAAAAAGGAATAAAATACAATTATTGAATCAAGCACCATGAAAGGAAATCTAGGTGATATGGACTTGGATATAAATAGCGGCAGCGGGACGCAAGTAGCAACACCTAGGTAAGAAACATGTCAAGTAAAGAGACTAGAACAGAAGAAAAAGTGTAGGAAAGGCGCCAGTAGGGGTTGGATAGAAGCCGAGGGGATATAGGTTTAGAGTTTCAATTATGGTTTGGCTAAACGACAACTAGTGCCTGTGCTACATCAGTCTTTAAAACTCAGCCACACACTTGATAGCTAGAACTACTTGAAACCACTGCATACATGAATTTCATTGGCTATTAGCTTGTCCATTCGGGACCACTAATGCTGACTGAGTGAAGTATATACCTTCTCAACTTGCATCTCTGTTTACCTGAAGGCGGCGGTGCAACCTGATCAGCAACTCGTGAGGGAGTTGACATAGCCACGAGTTACTAATTAGGTTATGCAATTCATGAAGCTTTAGCTATGTAGAAGTCTGAGCACCTACAAGTTAAGCTAATCATGTCTCATGGTATCTCGAATTCCATCATAAGAAGTGCTGAAAAACAATCTTGTTGCATCACCAAGATTGGATAGATTAGATGTTGTTGAAAATTTCCTGACACCTTTCTGAAGGAAATATGCCCTAGAGGCAATAATAAAGTTGTTATTTATATTTCCTTATATCATGATAAATGTTTATTATTCATGCTAGCATTGTACTAACCGGAAACTCAGTACATGTGTGAATACATAGACAAACAGAGTGTACCTAGTATGCCTCTACTTGACTAGCTCGTTAATCAAATATGGTTAAGTTTCCTAACCATTGACATGTGTTATCATTTGATGAACGGGATCACATCATTAGAGAATGATGTGATGGACAAGACCCATCCGTTAGCTTAGCATTATGATCATTTAGTTTTATTGCTATTGCTTTCTTCATGACTTATATATATTCCTCTGACTATAAGATTGTGCAACTCCCGAATACCACAGGAACACTTAGTGTGCTATCAAACGTCACAACATAACTGGGTGATTATAAACATTCTCTACGTGTGTCTCCGAAGGTGTTTGTTGAGTTGGCATAGATTGAATTAGGATTTGTCACTCAGTGTATCGGAGAGGTATCTTTGGGCCCTCTCGGTAATGCACATCACTATAAGCCCTGCAAGCAATGTGACTAGTGAGTTAGTTACGGGATGATACATTACGGAACGAGTAAAGAGACATGCCGGTAACGAGACTGAACTAGGTATGATGATATCGAAGATCGAATCTCGGGCAAGTAACATACCGATGACAAAGGGAATGACGTATGTTGTTATGCGGTTTGACCGATAAAGATCTTCGTAGAATACGTAGGAGCCAATATGAGCATCCAGGTTCCGCTATTTGTTATTGACCGAAGATGTGTCTCGGTCATGTCTACATAGTTCTCGAACCCATAGGGTCTGTGACGGTGTCCTGGACTAGGGGGTACTCACCACGTCATCTCCTGATCTATTAGATTGGGCCGAGGACCCCCATGGCCGTATACTCATGGGCCAGTTCGGACAGCTGCTGCATACAAGGAATATTCCACAAGACTTGGCGATCAAGACAAGGACTCCTCCCCACCGGCGTATTCGGCTAGGACTCTTGTTATCCTAGGCCTCTGGTGCATTATATAAACCGAGGCCAGGCTAGTCGATAGATCATACACATCAACAATCATACCATAGGCTAGCTTCTAGGGTTTAGCCTCTCCGATCTCGTGGTAGATCTACTCTTGTACTACCCATATCATCAATATTAATCAAGCAGGACGTAGGGTTTTACCTCCATCAAGAGGGCCCAAACCTGGGTAAAACATCGTGTTCCCTGCCTCTTGTTACCATCCGGCCTAGACGCACAGTTCGGGACCCTCTACCCGAGATCCGCCGGTTTTGACACCGACATTGGTGCTTTCATTGAGAGTTCCGCTGTGTGATCGACAAAAGGATCGATGGCTCGCCTGCAGATCAACTGCGACTTCGGCATCTTCATCACCAGCTCGACTGGTCACCTTGGTTCGACCAAGAATTGCGCCCCATGTTCGGATCACCATGTTCGGACGAGGGCCTTCATCAAACATCAATTCCGATCTCTATCAAGATCACGGAGGAATCTCCTATGGAGCTCAGGGGCTCAACGTCAACATTGCCCTCAAGCGACCGTGCTGTTTTTCCAAATAGCGAACGCGTATCCGCCGCCACCGCCTGCTCGAGCATCGCTTTAACGATCGCTTCGGTGGAATTGTGCGGAATCGAGCCTACAAAAACCCTGGAAAATTTCGTCGAGTTCTGATGGAGAAATCTCTGGCAATCTATGATATACCGGAGCCCTGTCAAATCTGGACGGGAATCTGGATGAGTTTATGGCGTGGTGTCCAGCTTCTAGCTCAGACGTCCTTTGAAAGATCCAATCGTTGATCGGCTGCGGAATTCCTATATCTACCACCTCTCAAAATTTCAGCTCGATCCGACCGTCCAAACTCCGGGAACCTTCCGATTAGTGCATCACTTTTCGGATCTGTTTTCTGCACGAAAACGAATCCGACCCGAGTTCGTCTTTTTTATGAACAGGATTTCGGACATCCCTTTTGAAGGAAGTTTTGTATGGGGTATTGTGTTTCGTTCCCGAACACATCCCACTAACTTTAAGATCTTTTGAACATGATCTTCAATATCATGCTGGTGTCAAATTAGTCTGGCAATATTACTCCATGGCTGCCGACCTGCGCTAGACACGTCGTCACTTTAGCCGAGCTCAACTTCTTCGGATCATCATCTCGGCAAGCCGAACAAGAGTTCGGCATCGCGAAGGATAAATCATCATCAACATCGCCGCCCCACGGATTACACGGAGCAGGCATACCGGCATCACCGCACGGTCGCTTCATCAAGCCGGCATCAACCACGTCACGACCTGCATCGACAGGGCTGCACTATTGCTTCTTCAAGCTGGTGTCCGTCACGCCGACCTGCTTCGACTCATCGGTTGATGTCGAGGCTTCGACATCTCGGCTGGACCGGGGGCTTCGCCATCTCTTCATCAACCTACTCCGGACACTTCGGCATCACTAGCCGACCAACTCCGTCACGTTAGCTGGGCCGAGGGCTTTGCCTCGGTGAGTCAACCTTTACCCGCATTGCCATGCCGTCGTTTTATCGCCCATCAGGCAATGGGTGTGCGGAGCGAGTCCCAATTTTGGGAATCACCTTCCTTCGGATTGCTACAACAAATAAACCAGGTGCTATTAATCCCAGTATTTTTTGCTTGTTTGGGTTCATTTTTTCCAAGGAATTATTACTCTGGTTTGTCCATGATATGTACACAGGTCTATCAAATGGTGACCGCATTAATGACGGTCGCGTGGTGGTTCGATCAGTTTCCGTACATAGTCCGGCGAACGCCGCATCCGAAGCTCGGACCGACCTGTGAATTCATGCTTTGCCACGCCTTTACTACATCACGCCGACGCCCTGCATCGACATTGACTTCGGCGCCAGGCCATATTTCTTCTATTCCTCACTTTGCATAAATTATTTATTATGCAACACATTTTTTAATTATCATTATTATTATTATCTCCGGTTTGCACTATTTTTTGTGCACGGGAAAATGATCCGGGGACTTCGGCGTCACTCTGCCGGTCTGCATTAACCGTGCTATGTCACCACTTCGGCGTGTCGAGCTCTCCGCTCCGCCACCTCAGGACTAGCTTGGGGGATGGAACCTTGCCCCGCATCAAGATCGGACCGCGTCATCAATACCGAACACATTAACCAGCTAATTCGCTTTCATGCTCAAAGCTTTAATTTCTAACTAGTGTTCGGTTCGACCAAGCATTATACTTTTTTGGAAAAAAGTTGCTTGTAAAAAATTTCCTTGTCCAAACTTTGTTTGTGACACACAAATTCAAGGACCCAATTCACTTGGGGGCTTCATTTATGAAGCTTTTCGTCTTGCATATGATTATACTTGTACGGCTTCGTTCCTTGTTCGTGTATTATGCCACAATATGCACCATATTGACTTACGCGATTTGCAAGCTGGGTTGCCTCGCTCTTGTGTTTACCCCTATGTTCCCGATTGTTCGGCTAGGGAGTAAAGGGAGCACCTCTGCGATTGTCACGATCGGGTCAACCGAGCCGGACCTCAGACTGGGTGAAGCCGAAAGCTAGCGCTCTTATAGTTTTCAATGATGGTCGGCACACAACGGAACTCATGAGTACAAAAAATCTATTGCACAAGTCTCATAATAACAATGAGCACCGAAGAAAGGTATCGGTGGGGGTACTATTTTCTTCGAAGATGCTTCTTACACTTCACGGTAATATAGCATAAGTTCCCTGAGCGCGCTTTGTCTGTTACAGCCTTATGGCCTGATTGCCTGGTTATTGGAAACACCGTCGATATTCTCGACCGATGGAGTACATAACACTTTTCGGTCCTTGACCGAAGAGGGAGAAGCTGACGGTTGGTTAAGACGCGTTTAAAGTTCGGTTGAACATAGATATGATATAAGTACTTCGGTACATGCAATCATTCTTCTTCCCAAGTCACTTGGGGGCTCTTAAGTTTATTTGAGCCGTTTTATAATAAGTGTTCTTCTTCTTAGTCGTTGCAAAGTTCTATTATTATCTATCACTCCTTTTTTTCGACACGAGTGTGCGGTCGCTAGCCGGGGAGCCTAATTTCTCTCTCAAAGCCGCTAGAGTTTAGTTTGCTAAACTGGCCTGATGAGAAGTACTCCGCCCTCGGGATAGGAGGTTGAAGCCGTAGGCTGACCCGCTCGAAGTCTTGAGATAGGATGTATCATGTTAAAGCACAACATAAGCACTTCTTTTTTCTAAGACCAACTTTCGGATTGGCACCGAACACTTGATATTGTTCGGACGTCATGTTTTTACTGACGTTTCTTGGTTTTCCAAGATTTTTGGCACTTTTAAACTATTTGTGCTTTTCCAGCATTAGTCTCGGAGTACAACGCCGGACACCTTTAGGGATTCGGCAAAAACATTCTCAGATATTGCTATATATGCATCGGTTTTGAATTGTGTCTTCGGTCAATAGTTGGGTTGCCCGGCTCCTGCACTTGCTTCCTACGTTCCGTTTTGTTTGGCTAGGCGTGCAAAGGGAGAACCATTGCGATTGTGCTTCCAGCTCACATGGTTAAGCACCTCAGTGGAGAAAGACGAAAACTGACTTTCACAATAAGCGTAAAATGGTCAGCGAACCGATGACTATGTTAAATGATGGGCCGTTCATAACATTGGCCGAAGTGTTTACGGCTTGACCCCGACTATCGCCGAACACTACCGGGGGCTATTAACTGGCCTCCCAAACTAAATCCTCAATATTTTGCTCTTACATTAGAGCTGAGGTTTAATGATCATGCTTAGCATGACAACCCAAAGAAAGGAACCGATAGCGGGACTATTTTCTTTGGAAGACATTTCTTCTGTTAAACAGTAATATAACTCTCTGCGTACCTTTGTTTATAAAACCGTATGGCCAGATTGCCTTGTTTGTTGTAAATCTTTGCCCTCATAAAGGCTTTATAAAGTAGGACAAACACTCCTCGGCTACTGGCCGAGGAGGTGGAAGCCGATGGTCGGTCAACAAAGTTTTGTACAATGCGGATCCGAGCATTAATGACGTAAAGTACTTGGATACATAGAGTCATTACACATAATTTGTGATTTTACTATGGATATTGATCCTTAATTCGGCCACCCGTGCCCGCATGAAGACTCGGGGGCTACTGGGCTTCGGGCTTATTATTTACAAATATTAAAGGGGCACATCGATCCCCTGATCTGGTGTTGCCACCCGACCAGTGTCTCGGGGGCTACTGCATTGCTTGTCCAATGCAGAAAATTTTATGTGCAATATAGTTTCCGAGGAGATTTTGATCCTCAGGTTGGTCGGCCGCACCCAACCTGAGTCTCGAGGACTAAGCACGCCGCTTTTAGTGCCTCGAAGTATTCTGCCGAGCTTGGACTTGATCCTCAGGCCGATTTTGCAAATCAACCTGAGTCTCGGTGGCTACTAGGATCAGCGGTCTTACGTCATCCTTCAGGTGCATCTCAGGTTTTAGACCGATACACACCTTGAGGGCTACTGGCTATATATCTCGGCAGAGAATAAATTGCACCAACAAAAAATATTCACAAAAATCGACCCACATTCGGGGTGGTGCACCACCTCGGAAGCAGTCCGGCATAAAATCGGGCGCTAGTGGCTAGCTCCGTAGAGGGCATTTCTGGCATTAAGCTCGGTTAAACTCCTTCAACTTTTTTGAACCAAGGTGATAAGACACCTCGGATATAGTCCGGCGTTGGAGCTCGGATACATAGTCCGGCGTTGGAGCTTGGGTACATCCCGGCGTTAGAGCTGGGAAGCGGTCCGGCATTGGTGCTCGGCTACAAAAGATACCTCGAATACAGTCCAGCGTTAGAGCTCGGACGCAAGAGGACACTGCCTCCCGGGAACAACTTCAAACCCGAGGTATGGCATAAAAATAACAAGGCATTGATAAAGGCCAGAAACTTAAAGGGGCTCCTCGGATACCCGACGTGTAAACTCGCCGAATGCATTTCAGCGATCCTCAAGATCGAAGATGAGAAGATTTGTTGAACCAGTTTTCAAGACCGTCAACCGAAGATGAAGAACAGTTCGGAAGAATCGAGGAGTATCCCTAACTTGAAGACCGGTTCAGGGGGCTACTGACGGTGTCCTGGACTAGGGGGTACTCACCATGTCATCTCCCGATCTATTAGATTGGGCTGAGGACCCCCATGGCCGTATACTCATGGGCCAGTTCGGACAGCTGCCGCATACAAGGAATATTCCACAAGACTTGGCGATCAAGACAAGGACTCCTCCCCACCGGCGTATTTGGCTAGGACTCTTGTTATCCTAGGCCTCTGGTGCATTATATAAACCGAGGCCAGGCTAGTCGATAGATCATACACATCAACAATCATACCATAGGCTAGCTTCTAGGGTTTAGCCTCTCCGATCTCGTGGTAGATCTACTCTTGTACTACCCATATCATCAATATTAATCAAGCAGGACGTAGGGTTTTACCTCCATCAAGAGGGCCTGAACCTGGGTAAAACATCGTGTTCCCTGCCTCCTGTTACCATCCGGCCTAGACGCACAGTTCGGGACCCCCTACCCGAGATCCGCCAGTTTTGACACCGACAGTCCGCACGCTTAAACGTTCGATGACGGTTTGTATTATGAGTTATGTGTTTTGGTGACCAAAGTTTGTTTGGAGTCCCGGATGAGATCACGGACATGATAAGGAGTCTCGAAATGGTCGAGAGGTAAATATTGATATATTGGAAGGTTATATACGGACACCGGAATGGTTCCGATAAGGTTCGGGGATTTTTCAGAGTACCGGGAGGCTACCGGAACCCCCCGGGAAAGTTATCGGGCCTAATGGGCTGATATGTCCATTTTGCATCATGCTTTTATATTGATATTTATTGCATTATGTGCTGTCATTACACATTATGTCACAATACTTATGCCTATTCTCTCTTATTTTACAAGGTTTACATGAAGAGAGAGAATGTCGGCAGCTGAGATTCTGGGCTGGAAAAGGAGCAAATATTAGAGACCTATTCTGCACAGCTCCAAAAGTCCTAAAACTTCACGGAAGTTATTTCCATAATATATAAAAAATACTGAGCGCAAAAAGTTCCAAAGGGGGGCCACACCCTGGCCACAAGGGTGGGAGCGCGCCCAACCCCCTGGGCGCACCCCCCCTTCCTCGTGGGCCCCCTGGTGGCCCTCCGATGCCCATCTTCTGTTATATGGAGTCTTTCGTCGAGGAAAAAAAATCATAAGCAAGCTTTCGGGACGAGACTCCGCCGCCACGAGGCGGAACCTTGGCGGAACCAATCTAGGGCTCTGGCAGAGCTGTTTTGCCGGGGAAACTTCCCTCTGGGAGGGGGAAATCATCACCATCATCATCACCAACGATCCTCTCATCGGGAGGGGGTCAATCTCCATCAACATCTTCACCAGCACCATCTCATCTTAAACCCTACTTCATCTCTTGTATCCAATCTTTGTATCCAAACCTCAGATTGGTACCTGTGGGTTGCTAGTAGTGTTGATTACTCCTTGCAGTTGATACTAGTTGGTTTACTTGGTGGACGATCATATGTTCAGATCCATTATGCATATTAATACCCCTTTGATTATGAACATGAATATGCTTTGTGAGTAGTTACGTTTGTTCCTGAGGACATGGGAGAAGTCTTGCTATTAGTAGTCATGTGAATTTGATATTCGTTCCATATTTTGATGAGATGTATGTTATCATCCATCTAGTGGTGTCATGTGAACATCGACTACATGACACTTCACCATTGTTTGGGCCTAGAGGGAGGCATTGGGAAGTAATAAGTAGATGATGGGTTGCTAGACTAACAGGAGCTTAAACCCTAGTTTATGCGTTGCTTCGTAAGGGGCTGATTTGGATCCATATGTTTCATGCTATGGTTAGGTTTACCTTAATACTTCTGTTGTAGTTGCGGATGCTTGCAATAGGGGTTAATCATAAGTGGGATGCTTGTCCAAGTAAGGACAATACCCAAGCACCGGTCCACCCACATATCAGATTATCAAAGTACCGAACGCGAATCATATGATCGTGATGAAAACTAGCTTGACGATAATTCCCATGTGTCCTCGGGAGCGCTTTCCTTCATATAAGAGTTTGTCCAGGCTTGTCCTTTGCTACAAAAGGATTGGGCCATCTTGCTTCACCTTACTTACTTTGATTACTTGCTACTCATTACCAATTACCTTATCACAAAACTATCTGTTACCGATAATTTCAGTGCTGGTAAAGAATACCTTGCTGAAAACCGCTTATCATTTCCTTGTGCTCCTCGTTGGGTTCGACACTCTTACTTATCGAAAGGACTACGATAGATCCCCTATACTTGTGGGTCATCAAGACTCTTTTCTGGCGCCGTTGCCGGGGAGTGAAGCGCCTTTGGTAGGTGGAATTTGCTAAGGAAAAATTTATATAGTGTGCTGAAATTTACTGTCACTTTTTACTATGGAAAGTAATCATTTGAGGGGCTTGTTCGGGGTATCTTCACCCCGACCGGTAGAGCAAATAGTTGCTCCTCAACCTACTGGATCTACTGAAAACAAAAATGTTTATTTCGAAATTCCTTCGGGTATGATAGAGAAACTGCTAGCTAATCCTTTTGCAGGAGATGGAACATTACATCCCGATTTACACTTAATCTATGTGGATGAAGTTTGTGGATTATTTAAGCTTGCAGGTATGCCCGATGATGTTATCAAGAAGAAGGTCTTCCCTTTATCTTTGAAGGGAGATGCATTGACATGGTATAGGCTATGTGATGATATGGGATCATGGGACTATAAGCGATTGAAATTGGAATTTCATCAGAAGTTTTATCCTATGCATCTTGTTCATCATGATCGTAATTATATATATAATTTTTGGCCTTGCGAAGGAGAAAGAATCGCTCAAGCTTGGGGGAGGCTTAAGTCAATTTTATATTCATGCCCCAATCATGAGCTCTCAAGAGAAATGATTATTCAAAATTTTTATGCTCGGCTTTCTGACAACAATCGCTCCATGCTCGATACTTCTTGTACCGTTTCCTTTATGATGAAGACTATTGAATACAAATGGAATTTATTGGAGAGAATTAAACGTAACTCTGAAGATTGGGATCTCGAGAAGGTAAAGATTCAGGTAAAACACCTAAGTTTCATTGTGTTAAATCTTTTATGGATACCGATGTTTTCCGTAAATTTAGCACTAAATATGGACTTGATTCTGAGATAGTAGCTTCTTTCTGTGAATCCTTTGCTACTCATGTTGATCTCCCTAAGGAGAAGTGGTTTAAATATAATCCTCCCATTGAAGCAAAAGTAGTTACACCTATTAAAGTTGAAGAAAAGACTATCACTTATAATGATCCTATTGTTTCTACTGCTTATGTTGAGAAACCACCTTTCCCTATTAGAATAAAGAAGCATGCTAAAGCTTCAATTGTGGTCAACAAAAGTAATATTGGGACACACAAACCCCTTGAGCAAGTTAAAGTTGAACCTAATGTTGCTATGGTTAAAGATCTCTTGGTCGATAATATTGATGGGCATGTTATTTACTTCTGTGATGAGACTGCTAGAATTGCTAAACCTGATGCTAAAGATAAACATAGACCTGTCGTAGGCATGCCTGTTATTTCTGTTAAAATAGGAGATCATTGTTATCATGGCTTGTGTGATATGGGTGCTAGTGTCAGTGCAGTACCTATTTCCTTATACAAAGAAATTACACATGATATTGCACCACCTGAGATAGAAGGTATTAATGTTACCATTAAGCTTGCTAATAGAAATACTATTTCACCAATTGGGATTGTTAGAGATGTTGAAGTCTTGTGTGGGAAGGTTAAATATCCTGCTGATTTTCTTGTTCTTGGTTCCCCACAAGATAGCTTTTGTCCCATTATATTTGGTAGACCCTTCTTGAATACTGTCAATGCTAAGATAGATTGCAATAAGGATATTGTCTCTGTTGGTTTAGGGGATATGTCTCATGAGTTTAATTTTTCTAAATTTCATAGACAACCCCATGATAAAGAATTGCCTAGTAAAGATGAAATTATTGGTCTTGCTTCTATTGCTGTGCCTCCTACTGATCCTTTAGAACAATATTTGCTAGACCATGAAAATGATATGTTTATGAATGAAAGAAGGGAAATAGATGAAGTATTCTTTAAACAAGGACCTATTCTGAAACACAACTTGCCTATTGAAATCCTAGGGGATGCTCCTCCACCCAAGGGTGATCCCGTATTTGAGCTTAAACCATTACCTGATACTCTCAAATATGCTTATCTTGATGAAAAGGAAATATATCCTGTTATTATTAGTGCTAACCTTTCAGAGAAGGAGGAAGAGAAATTATTGAAAACTCTGAAGAAGCACCGTGCTGCTATTGGATATACTCTTGATGATCTTAAGGGCATTAGTCCCACTCTATGTCAACACAAAATAAATTTGGAGGAAGACGCCTAACCAGTTGGTGATCATCAACGACGGCTGAATCCTAAGATGAAAGAAGTGGTAAGAAAAGAAATATTAAAGCTCCTTGAGGCAGGTATAATTTATCCCATTGCTGATAGTCAGTGGGTAAGTCCTGTTCATTGTGTCCCCAAGAAGGGAGGTATTACTGTTGTTCCTAATGATAAAGATGAATTTATCCTGCAAAGAGTTATTACAGGTTATAGGATGGTAATTGATTTCCACAAATTAAATAAGGCTACTAAAAAGATCATTACCCCTTACCTTTTATTGATCAAATGCTAGAAAGAATATCCAAACATACACATTTTTGCTTTCTAGACGGTTACTCTGGCTTCTCTCAAATACCTATGTCAGCTGATGATTAATCAAAGACCACTTTTACTTGCCCTTTCGGTACTTTTGCTTATAGACGTATGCCTTTTGGTTTATGTAATACACCTGCTACCTTTCAAAGATGCATGATGGCTATATTCTCTGACTTTTGTGAAAAGATATGTGAGGTTTTCATGGACGATTTCTCCATTTATGGATCCTATTTTGATGATTGCTTGAGCAACCTTGATCGAGTTTTGTAGAGATGTGAAGAAACTAATCTTGTCTTGAATTGGGAGAAATGCCACTTTATGGTTAATGAAGGTATTGTCTTGGGGCATAAAAATTTCCGAAAGAGGTATTGAAGTTGACAAAGGTAAAGTTGATGCTATTGAAAAGATTTCGTGTCCCAAGGACATTAAAGGTATAAGAAGCTTCCTCGGTCATGCTGGTTTTTATAGGAGGTTCATTAAGGACTTCTCAAAAATTTCTCGGCCTCTGACTAATCTATTACAAAAAGATATTCCTTTTGTCATTGATGATGATTGTGTAGAAGCATTTGAAATACTTAAGAAAGCATTGATTTCTGCACCTATTGTTCAACCACCTGATTGGAATTTACCCTTTGAAATTATGTGTGATGCTAGTGATTATGTTGTAGGTGTTATTCTAGGGAAAAGAGTTGATAAGAAATTAAATGTTATTCAATATGCTAGTAAAACTCTAGACAATGCCCAGAGAAATTATGCTACTACTAAAAAAGAATTCTTAGCAGTTGTATTTTCTTGTGATAAGTTCAGACCTTATATTGTTGATTCTAAAGTAACTATTCACACTAATCATGCTGTCATTAAATACCTTATGGAAAAGAGAGATGCTAAACCTAGACTTATTAGATGGGTTCTCCTGCTACAAGAATTTGATTTGCATATTATTGATCGAAAGGGAGCTGAGAACCCCGTTGCAGACAACTTGTCTAGGTTAGAAAATGTTCTTGATGACCCACTACCTATTGATGATAGCTTTCCTGATGAACAATTAAATGTCATAAATGCTTCTCGAACTGCTCCATGGTATGCTGATTATGCTAATTATATTGTTGCTAAATTTATACCACCTACTTTCACATACCAGCAAAAGAAAAAGTTCTTCTATGATTTGAGAAATTAATTTTGGGATGACCCACATCTTTACAAAGAAGGAGTAGATGGTGTTATTATACGTTGTGTACCTGAGCATGAACAAGAAAAAATCCTACGCAAGTGTCACTCCGAGGCTTATGGAGGACACCATGCTGGAGATAGAACTACACATAAGGTATTGCAATTCGGTTTTTATTGGCCTACTCTCTTCAAGGATGCCCGTAAGTTTGTCTTGTCTTGTGATGAATGTCAAAGAATTGGTAATAATAGTAGACGTCAAGAAATGCCTATGAACTATTCACTTGTTATTGAACCATTTGATGTTTGGGGCTTTGATTATATGGGACCTTTTCCTTCCTCTAATGGGTATACACATATTTTAGTTGTTGTTGATTATGTTACTAAGTGGGTAGAAGCTATTCCAACTAGTAGTGCTGATCATAACACCTCTATCAAGATGGTTAAAGAAGTTATTTTCCCGAGGTTTGGAGTCCCTAGATATTTAATGACTGATGGTGGTTCACATTTTATTCATGGTGCCTTTCGAAAAATGCTTGCTAAGTATGGCGTTAATCATAGAATTGCATCTCCTTATCACCCACAGTCTAGTGGTCAATTAGAATTGAGTAATAGAGAGCTCAAATTAGTTTTGCAAAAGATTGTTAATAGATCTAGAAAGAATTGGTCCAAGAAACTTGACGATGCATTATGGGCCTATATAACTGCATATAAAAATCCTATGGGTATATCTACGTATAAAATGGTTTATGGTAAAGCATGCCACTTACCTCTTGAGCTAGAACATAAGGCATATTGGGCCATTAAAGAGCTCAATTATGTTTTCAAACTTGCCAGTGAGAAGAGGTTATTTGACATTAGTTCACTTGATGAATGGAGAACCAAGGCTTATGAAAATGCCAAGCTGTTTAAAGAAAAAGTTAAAAGATGGCATGACAAAAGGATACAAAAGCACGAGTTTAATGTAGGTGATTATGTATTGTCATACAACTCTCGTTTAAGATTTTTTGCAAGAAAACTTCTCTCTAAGTGGGAAGGTCCTTACGTTATCGAGGAGGTCTATCATTCCGGCGCCATAAAAATCAACAATTTCGAAGGCACAAATCCGAAGGTGGTGAACGGTCAAAGAATTAAACATGATATCTCAGGTAATCCTATAAATGTTGAAACTAACATTATTGAAACCGTAACCCCGGAGGAATACATAAGGGACACTTTCCAGAACGTTTCAGAGTCCGAAAGGGAATAGGTACATGGTACGGTAAGTAAACCTACTCCAAAACAGTTCTAATGGCAATATTTCTTCGTTTTGGAATATTTAGAAAAATAGGAAAATAAGAAGCAGAACAGGAAGGACACGAGGGTCCCACGAGGGTGGGAAGCGCGCCCTACCCCCTTGGGCGCGCCCCCCTGCCTCGTGGGCACCTCGTGCGCTCTCCGGACTCTGTTTTCTTGCACGATACTTCTTTTGGTCGGTAAAAATTCATCATATAATCTCCCGAAGGTTTTGACCACCGTATCACGCAAATATCTCATGTCTTTGTTTCGAGCTATTTCTGCCGCAGATTAGAGCAAGATGTCTTCTCAAGAGTCAGCCAGGGAGAGTCGGGTGTCTCATCCGACACCAGGTCCAGGGGCAAACAACGATGCCTATCACTTTGGGCCCTCAACGGAGGAAGAGATGGAAGCTGACTTCAAAAGGATAGATGCCATGGAGGAGGATCAAGAAGTTACTTCCCGTTTCCGGGCAGGATTCACGATGGGGGAACCACAGAGCTCAGCTATTCCAAACTCGGTTATCCCTTCCAATGTTAGATTTCTTTCTTATGAAAATATGAAAAAGAGTGTTACCTGTTGTCCCGCAGCTATGCAACATCCTTGGGTGAAAGGAGCTTTAGCCGTCACTGGCAAGCTCCATAAGGAAATAATGAACCTCAAGCAGCAAGTCAATAAGCTCGAGGAAGAGAATCGTATCCCGAGGGGCATCATCGCCAAGAATATCACATCACCACCCCCGAAGGTGACATAATCACACGGATATGGGCACTCCCCTTGGCAACTGCCAAGCTTGGGGGAGTGCCCCGGTATCGTGTCACCATCACTTTTATCTTTACCATTTTTCTTAGTTCGATCCTTTTAGTAATATCTTGATCTAGTAGAATAAAGTTTTAGTATGATCTAGTTGTGAGTTTTGCTTTATGATCCCTCTATGTAATCGAGTCCGTGAGCTATATAATAAAGATTAGTGTTGAGTCAAGGGCTTGATTATTTTGCTATGATCTTGAGGGAATTATAAAATAAAAGAGAATAAATAAAAATAAACAAAGAGATCATTTGGATCTTATGGAGAGTAATGAGCTCACATATAAAGAGTATGATGAATAAAAGTTGTTGAGAGTTGACAAACATAGTTTTGGTCATCATTGCAATTAATAGGAAGTAATAAAGACAGAGAGGTTTACATATAAATATACTATCTTGGACATCTTTTATGATTGTGAGCACTCATTAAAGTATGACATGCTAAGAGTTGATGTTGGACAAGGAAGGCAACGTAATGGGTTATGTTTTCTTACATCTGAGATAAATTATATTGTCATGGATCATCCAACATGTTGAGCTTGCCTTTCCCTCTCATGCTAGCCAATTTCTTCGCACCAAGTAGAGATACTACTTGTGTTTCCAAATATCCCTAAACCCTGCTTTGCCATGAGAGTCCACCATATCTACCTATGGATTGAGTAAGATCCTTCAAGTAAGTTGTCATCGGTGCAAGCAATAAAAATTGCTCTCTAAATATGTATGACTTATTAGTGTGGAGAAAATAAGATTATATACGATCTTGTGATATGGAAGAAAAAATAAAAGTGATGGACTGCATAATAAAGGTCCATATCACAAGTGGCAATATGAAGTGACGTTCTTTCGCATTAAGATTTTGTGCATCCAACCATAAAAGAGCATGACAACCTCTGCTTCCCTCTGCGAAGGGCCTATCTTTTACTTTTATATTCTACCTTACATAAGAGTCATGGTGATCTTCACCCTTCCTTTTTACATTTTATCCTTTGGCAAGCACAATGTGTTGGAAAGATCCTGATATATATAGCTAACTAGATGTGAGTCTTCATGAACTATTATTGTTGACATTACCCTTGAGGTAAAACGTTGGGAGGCAAAAATATAAGCCCCTATCTTTCTCTATGTCCGATTAAGACTTCATACCCATAAATATTGCGTGAGTGTTAACAATTGTGAAATACTAAAAGATGGTTGAGTATGTGGACTTGCTGAAAAGCTCTTATATTGACTCTTTCCTATGTTATGATAAATTGCAATTGCCTCAATGACTGAGATTAGAGTTTGTTGGTTCCCAATGAAGTTTATGATTCATACTCGAAATTGTGATTGAATTGTTACTTTAGCATAAGAGATCATATGACAATATATATATGTTGCTGTTATAAGAATGATCATGACGCCCTCATGTCCGTATTTTATTTTTATCGACACCTCTATCTCTAAACACGTGGACATATTTATTGATTTCGGCTTTCTCTTGAGGACAAGTGAGGTCTAAGCTTGGGGGAGTTGATACGTCCATTTTGCATCATGCTTTTATATCGATATTTATTGCATTATGGGCTGTTATTACACATTATGTCACAATAGTTATGCCTATTCTCTCTTATTTTACAAGGTTTACATGAAGAGGGAGAATGCCGACAGCTGGGATTCTGGGCTGGAAAAGGAGCAAATATTAGAGACCTATTCTGCACAGATCCAAAAGTCCCGACACTTCACGGAAGTTATTTCCATAATATATAAAAAATACTGAGCGCAAGAAGTTCCAGAGGGGGGCCACACCCTGGCCACGAGGGTGGGGGGAGCCCCCTACCCCCCTGGGCGCGCCCCCTGCCTCATGGGCCCCCTGGTGGACCTCCAATGCCCATCTTCTGCTATATGGAGTCTTTCGTCAAGGAAAAAATCATAAGCAAGCTTTCGGGATGAGACTCCGCCGCCATGAGGCGGAACCTTGGCGGAACCAATCTAGTGCTCTGGCAGAGCTGTTCTGCCAGAGAAACTTCCCTCCGGGAGGGGGAAATCATCACCATCGTCATCACCAACGATCCTCTGATTGGGAGGGGGACAATCTTCATCAACATCTTCAGCAGCACCATCTCATCTTAAACCCTAGTTCATCTCTTGTATCCAATCTTTGTATCCAAACCTCAGATTGGTACCTGTGGGTTGCTAGTAGTGTTGATTACTCCTTGTAGTTGATGCTAGTTGGTTTACTTGGTGGAAGACCATATGTTGAGATTCATTATGCATATTAATACCCCTCTGATTATGAACATGAATATGCTTTATGAGTAGTTACGTTTGTTCCCGAGGACATGGGAGAAGTCTTGCTATTAGTAGTCATGTGAATTTGGTATTCGTTCGATATTTTGATGAGATATATGTTGTCATCCCTCAAGTGGTGTCATGTGAACATCGACTACATGACACTTCACCATTGTTTGGGCCTAGAGGGAGGCATTGGGAAGTAATAAGTAGATGATGGGTTGATAGAGTGACAGAAGCTTAAAACCTAGTTTATGCGTTGCTTCGTAAGGGGCTGATTTGGATCCATATGTTTCATGCTATGGTTAGGTTTACCTTAATACTTCTGTTGTAGTTGCGGATGCTTGCAATAGGGGTTAATCATAAGTGGGATGCTGATACGTCTCCAACGTATCTATAATTTTGCATTGCTCCGTGCTATATTATCTACTGTTTTGGACATTATTGGGCTTTATTATCCACTTTTATATTATTTTTGGGACTAAGTGTCGAGTTGTAATTGTTGAGTTGTAATAGGGGTTAATCGGTAGCAGATGCTTGTCCAAGTAAGGACAGTACCCAAGCACCGGTCCACCCACATATCAGATTATCAAAGTACCGAACATGAATCATATGATCGTGATGAAAACTAGCTTGACGATAATTCCCATGTGTCCTCGGGAGCGCTTTCCTTCATATAAGAGTTTGTCCAGGCTTGTCCTTTGCTACAAAAGGATTGGGCCATCTTGCTGCACCTTACTTACTTTTATTACTTGCCACTCGTTACCAATTACCTTATCACAAAACTATCTGTTACCGATAATTTCAGTGCTTGTAGAGAATACCTTGCTGAAAACCGCTTATCATTTCCTTCTGCTCCTCCTTGGGTTCGACGCTCTTACTTATCGAAAGGACTACGATAGATCCCCTATACTTGTGGGTCATCATGGGCCATAGTGGAGGAAAGGAGGAAGGCCACAGGTGGTGGCGCGCGCCCCCTTGCCCCAATCCGAATTGGACAAGGGGAGGGGGCGCGACCCCCTCTTTCCTTCTCCCTCTCCCTCCTTTCCCCTTTCCCCCTCTCCGTTGGAAGGAAAGGGGGAGGTGAATCCTACTAGGAACGGAGTCCTAGTAGGACTCCCCCGTCTTGGCGCCCCCTTGGGCTGGCCTCCTCCTCCCCCTCCTTTATATACGTGGGCAGGGGGCACCCCAAAGGCACAATAGTTGTTTCTTAGCCGTGTGCGGTGCTCCCCTCCACAATTTACCACCTCGGTCATATTGTCATAGAGCTTAGGCGAAGCCCTACGCGGAACACATCACCAACACCGTCGCCACACCGTTGTGCTAACGGAACTCTCCCTCGACCCTCTACTGGATCAAGAGCTCGAGGGACGTCATCGAGCTGAACATGTGCTGAACATGGAGGTGCCGTACGTTCGGTACTTGGATTGGTTGGATCGTGAAGACGTTCAACTACATCAACCGCGTTAACATAACACTTCCGCTTTCGGTCTACAAGGGTACGTGGACACACTCTCCCCTCTCATTGCTACGCATCTCCTAGATAGATCTTGCATGTGCGTAGGATTTTTTTTTGAATTACTACGTTCCCCAACAGTGGTATCATAGCCAGGTCTATGCGTGGATGATATATGCATGAGTAGAACACAAATGAGTTGTGGGCGATAATAGTCATAGCGCTTACCACCAACATCTTACTTTGATTCGGCGGTATTGTTGGATGAAGCGGCCCGGACCGACATTACATGATCGCATTCATGATACTGGTTCTACCGACATGCTTCGCAGACAGGTGGCTGGCGGGTGTCTGTTTCTCCAACTTTAGTTGAATCAAGTTTGACTACGGACGGTCCTTGTTGAAGGTTAAAACAGCACACTTGACAAAAAATCGTTGTGGTTTTGTTGCGTAGGTAAGAACAGTTCTTGCTAGAAGCCCGTAGAAGCCACGTAAAACTTGCAACAGCAAGTAGAGGACGTCTAACTTGCTTTTACGGGACATGTTGTGATGTGATATGGTCAAGACGTGATGAGATATAAATTGTTGTATGAGATAATCATGTTTTGTAAAAGTTATCGGCAACTGGCAGGAGCCTTATGGTTGTCTCTTTATTGTATGAAATGCAATCGCCATGTAATTGCTTTACTTTATCACTAAGCGGTAGGGATAGTCGTAGAAGCAATAGTTGGCGAGACGACAACGACGCTGCGATGGAGGTCAAGGTGTAAGCCTGTGACGATGGAGATCATGACAGTGCTTTGGAGACGGAGATTAATGGCACAAGATGACGATGCCCATATCATGTCACATATTTTGATTGGATGTGATGTTTATCCTTTATGCATCTTATTTTGCTTAGTACGGAGATAGCATTATAAGATAATCCCTCACTAAATTTCAAGGTATAAGTGTTCTTCCTGAGTATGCACCGTTGCTACAGTTCGTCGTGTCGAGACACCACGTGATGATCGGGTGTGATAAGCTCTACATTCACATACAACAGGTGCAAGCTAGTTTTGCACGTGCATAATACTTGGGTTAAACTTGACGAGCCTAGCATATGCAGATATGGCCTCAAAACACTAAGACCGAAAGGTCGAACGTGAATCATATAGTAGATATGATCAACATAGTGATGTTCACCATTGAAAACTACTCCATCTCACGTGATGATTGGACATGGTTTAGTTGATATGGATCACGTGATCATTTAGGTAACTAGAGGGATGTCTATCTAAGTGGGAGTTCTTAAGTAATATGATTAATTAAACTTAGTACATGATAGTTTTTGCATGTCTATGTTGTTGTAGATCAATGGCCCGTGCCACCATTCCCTTGAATTTTAATGCATTCCTAGAGAAAGCTTAGTTGAAAGATGATGGTAGAAACTACACGGACTGGGTCCGTAACTTGAGGATTATCCTCATTCTGACCCGCTGCAGGAGCAACTGCGGATGTTATGAATGTCTGGCAGAGCAAAGCTGATGACTACTCGATAGTTCAGTGTGCCATGCTTTACGACCTAGAATCGGGACTTCAAAGACGTTTTGAACGTCATGGAGCATATGAGATGTTCCAGGAGTTGAAGTTAATATTTCAAGCAAATGCCTGAATTGAGAGATATGAAGTCTCCAATAAGTTCTATAGCTGCAAAATGGAGGAGAATAGTTCTGTCAGTGAACATATACTCAAAATTTCTGGGTACCACAACCACTTGACTCAACTGGGAGTTAATCTTCCTGATGATAGTGTCATTGACAGAGTTCTTCAATCACTGCCACCAAGCTATAAAAGCTTCGTGATAAACTATAATATGCAAGAGATGGATAAGACAATTCCCGAGCTCTTTGCCATGCTAAAGGTTGCGGAGGTAGAAATCAATAAGGAGCATCAAGTGTTGATGGTTAACAAGACCACTAGTTTCAAGAAAAAGGGCAAAGGTAAGAAGGGGAACTTCAAGAAGAACGACAAATAAGTAGCTGCTCAAGTGAAGAAACCCAAGTCAGGACCTAGGCCTAAAACTGAGTGCTTCTACTGCAAAGGGACTGGCCACTGAAAGCGGAACCGCGCCAAGTATTTGGTGGATAAGAAGGATGGCAAAGTGAAAGGTATATTTGATAGACATGTTATTGCTGTGTACCTTACTAATGCTCGTAGTAGCGCCTGGGTATTTTGATGAGGACATGACTACCTTGGATACGACCAAAAATATTGCATACATGCATATTTGTCAGGTGATTTCTAATGCAAACTATTCAATAATCTATTTATGTTATCCAGAACAAAAATACTTCACACACTTTTGTGTTTTGTCTAATTGCAGGTGTATGGGACATTTGTACAATCCACATATGAAGATAAGGGACAAGAAGAAGTTTAGGTTCTGTTCAAAAAGTCCTCTCACGTCACTTTTGGGCCAAGAGAAGATAGAGTCCAAGTCTCTCACGTTCTGGATTCAGATTCGGACTACACAGACATACCTGACTCAAAACGGAACAACTTTTTCATACGTACTCCGAATTGGGTGATTCTTTTTCTGTTGGAAACTAGATTTCTTGCTCTTTCCAACCCAATTGGATTCACCTTCAAATTCGTCCGGAGCGTTGAGTTATGGACGAAACAATCTGACGTTGCAGCAGAATCCGAGTCAAACTACAAGCCCAAAGGTGTTGCATCACCTCCACTTGGGCCCATGAGCCTTGTACGACCTAGGGTTAGTTTTAGGCTGCCTTGGACGTTCTCCCACCTCCTTGGCTGCAAACCCTTGCTCCTATATAAGTAGATCCATCTAGTAGCTTTTTTCCTTGGGATTTGTTTAGTTAAAAGTTAGCCATTGCAACTTCGTGTACTTCGTTTGTGTCCAACGACCAGACCAAGACCGCTTACGGATCCCCACCATTATCAATACTTCATATATATTCGCAATATTCAGATTGCATTATTATATTCTTGCTTGTTCTTCGATTGCGTGCAGGAATATACCTTCGTGGTCATGCTGATCGTGCTTCCAGCATCGTCAGTAACCTCGGGAGATTGGTTTAGAGATTGCTAAGGCGCAACGTCGTGCATGTTTGTAGTCGGATCATCAAAGTCGTCTCCACCAAATCGATAGTTATCATCTCATCAAAAGATTGGGACACCCTCGCCTCTATCAAGTGGTATCAGTTTTCAGGTTGCTCGGTGAGAATTTCCAGTTTTTGCTAGATTAGATTTATTTTCTTACCTATTGTCCAAGAAAAAGCCACAAAAAGTTAGATCTATCCATCCTTTGTCCAAGCCAGTCTGAGCCTTTGCAATTTTCTTTTCATTGCTTGCATAGTTGAATTATCGGTTGCATCATCGTGTCGAGTTGCTGGTCTTAGTGTCTAGTTCGTTTAGAGTTTCGAGTTCTGTTCACATTAGTCGCGCCGCCACTGCATCGTTATCCCTTCCGCTGTCCACCATCCATCCACCAATTTCCACCACGTGCTACCCATCGTTCATTGTCACAATCATAGTTGAGGTCGTTCACATCTTCACTAGATCCAGTCTGCATCTTATCTAGTTTGCTTGGAAAGAGGGAGAGAGAGAAAAAAGAAGAAAAAAGTAAAAAAAGACAGAGAAAAAAAAGAAAGAAAAAGAAAAAAATGTGAGAAAAAAAGAGAAAAAAAAGAAAGCCAGAAAAAAAACAAAATTCGGATCTATAGACTCAATCTCGTAGTTGAATTCGGATTGGAATCTGTTTTGTGCCCTGTTTAGTAAAACAGACATAAGTTCCTCATACGAAGTCCATTTTGGCTCTGCGATTACTCAAATGAAAGCTAGAGACGAGCCGCATCTAAATAGTTGCAGAAGCTAGTTCAATATTTGGCACCTCAAAATCGGCTTCTAAATAGGTCTTTTTGCTCTCCGAAGTTCACAAACACAGCTTATTGCAGTTTTTCAGGCCAGTTTTAGAATTTTTTGACTCCTCATATCAACTCGGAATTGAGTGATTCCTTTTGCATTTGAAAGCTTGAGTCAATACCATTCTTGAAAAATTATCAAAAAAATTGGCACAAACTTTTCCAGAGGAAAGTTGGAGAGAAAGTTGTTGATATATCCTGCTTGGCTGTTGTTTCACATCATTATCTTTACTGCCGTTGTGATCTTCACTTATATCTTGTTGTCCAGAGCTACTTAGTATCCTTCATTGATGCTAGTTGTGCTACGACGTGACCTCATTAGTGTTCTAGGCTCGCGTCTCTAGTTCGGTCTAGCCTAGGACCAGCACAGTACCGTCGTTGAGCATTTATTCAACATTGCATCTCTGAATTGATTATTGGTAATCTTTTGCTACCATATATAGCCAACCCAGCTCCACATATTTCTACACCGTGTATACGTACGTTCCCCCGACAATCGCTTTACACAATCTTCGGAGTTATTTGACACCGCTGGTTGCCTGTCACCACCTGCCGCATGGTAAGAACTTGTAAGATACTGATATTTGCTTTACTGTGAGCACTTTACAACCACATCCTAGTAGTTCATAGGAACATTATTCTCGAATTTTGGTTCTTGTTTCTACTAATCATGACAGGTTCCAGAGATAGAAGTTCTTGGACGACGGACACATCTTCACCATCATGAGAGTTGGGACAACACACACAAGCATATGGTCAGGTTATCTCTTTACCATCATTTGAGGGTAGATTTAATCCTGCTATTTATCTAGCTTGGGAGCTTGAAGTAGAAAAAGTTTTTAGTCACCATGATTTTTCTGAACTTGAGAGAGTACGAGCTACCACTAGAGCATTTACTGGTTTTGCTTCTGTTTGGTGGAGTGTACATTGTAAGAAAAATATTGATAACCAACCCACAACTTGGAAAGTTTTGAAAGCTGTAATGAGACAACAATTTTTTCCTCCTTACTATCGTCGTGAATTGCGTCGCAAATTGGAGCAATTAAAACAAGGCAGTAACACTGTTCATGCTTACTACCAAGAGTTCAAATCTTATATGCATCATTGTGACATAGAAGAATCTGAGGATGATACAATGAATAGATTTTTTGGCTGTTTGAACCATGATATCCAGGCAAGATTTCAGTATATTCCTCGTTGCATTACTGGTATGTATGTCCGTGCTTGTACCTTTGAGAGACAAATACAGGAGGATGCATTGGGTGACTACAACAACTACTATTCCAGTTCATGCTCACCACTGCCGGTTGGTTACTCCACCATTGCACCTACTAGAGCAGCCCCACCTCAGATTGTGAGCGCGATATCATCTCAAGAGTATGGTACATTGTAAACGTCTGTACCTACATCTGCTACATGTCTGCGACAAGGTAACAGTAAAGATATTGATGATATAACTTCACATGAGAATGATGCATGCCTAGTTAACTTGAATGCATCATGTGTTGAGTTACCTGTTGATTTGAGCACACCACCTATTTTAGAGACTCTTGTTACTGTCATGAATGCGTCATGTGATCAAACAACTAAATATCAACAATTTTGAGTGCACCCATTGAATTAACCGTTGATGCAAAAGAACCAATGTTTAATCATTTTGATATGACCTCTAATCTTGATGATGATTCTGTGTCCAATGACTTATTGCATGTTTGCTTATTTAAGCATGTTGTAGCATGTAAATTTGACGCAAGTAAGGTTTATTCATCGAAGTTAGGATGGTTTAATGATGAACATTGCCAATCCTTTGAAATGAATAAGAGCTTCACTTATATGTGCAAACTGAGTTGCAATATTTTCATGCCTTCTACTTCTTGTGTTAATTTTTTGGCTTTAGATTTTATGAACAATGAAAGTTACTCATGTATACATGTGTCATATGTGCAAAAATCAAGGGAACTTAAAATGGATGACATATACATATACAACATGTACACCTTGTCTCTTTTGTTAGCCACATTTCAGATTAAGCAACGCCGAGGATGGCTTTATTTTCAACAAGGGGAGGATGATGAGGACATGACTACCTTGGATACGACCAAAAATATTGCATACATGCATATTTGTCAGGTGATTTCTAATGAAAACTATTCAATAACCTATTTATGTTATCCAGAACAAAAATATTTCACACACTTTTGTGTTTTGTCTAATTACAGGTGTATGGGACATTTGTACAATCCACATATGAAGATAAGGGAAAAAAAGAAGTTTAGGTTCTGTTCAAAAAGTCCTCTCACGTTACTTTTGGGCCAAGAGAAGATAGAGTCCAAGTCTCTCACGTTCTGGATTTTGATTTGGACTACACAGACATACCTGACTCAAAACGCCAACAACTTTTTCATACGGACTCCGAATTGGGTGATTCTTTTTTTGTTGGAAACTAGATTTCGTTTTCTTTACAACCCAATTGGATTCACCTTCAAATTCATCCGGAGCGTTGAGTTATGGACGAAACAATCTGGCGTTGCAGCAGAATCCGAGTCAAACTACAAGCGCAAAGGTGTTGCATCACCTCCACTTGGGCTCATGAGCCTTGTACGACCTAGGGTTAGTTTTAGGCTGCCTTGGGACGTCCTCCCACCTCCTTGGCCTCCACCCCTTGCTCCTATATAAGTAGATCCATCTAGTAGCTTTTTCCTTGGGATTTGTTTAGTTAAAAGTTAGCCATTGCAACTTCGTGTACTTCGTTTGTGTCCAACGACCAAACCAAGACCGCTTACGGATCCCCACCATTATCAATACTTCATATATATTCGCAATATTCAGATTGCATTATCATATTCTTGCTTGTTCTTTGATTGCGTGCAGGAATAGACCTTCGTGGTCAGGCTGATCATGCTTCCAGCATCGTCAATAACCTCGGGAGATAGGTTTAGCGATTGCTAAGGCGCAACGTCGTGCACGTTTGTAGTCGGATCGTCAAAGTCGTCTCCACCAAATCGATAGTTATCATCTCATCGAAAGATCGAGACACCCTCGCCTCTATCATATTTGATACTAGTTTTGTTGATCATATTTGCAACTCGAAACAGGGGCTACGGATTAAACGAAGATTGGCTAAGGACGAGGTGACGATGCGTGTGGGAAATGGTTCCAAAGTCGATGCGATCGCCGTCGGCGCGCTACCTCTACATCTACCTTCGGGATTAGTTTTAGACCTAAATAATTGTTATTTGGTGCCAGTGTTGAGCATGAACATTATATCTGGATCTTGTTTGATGCGAGACGGTTATTCATTTCAATCAGAGAATAATGGTTGTTCTATTTATATGAGTAATATCTTTTATGGTCATGCACCCTTGATGAGTGGTCTATTTTTGTTGAATCTCGATTGTAGTGATACACATATTCATAGTAGTGAAGCCAAAAGATGCAAAGTTAATAATGATAGTGCAACTTATTTGTGGCACTGCCGTTTAGGTCATATTGGTGTAAATCGCATGAAGAAACTCCATGCTGATGGGCTTTTGGAATCACTTGATGCTTGCGAACCATGCCTCATGGGCAAGATGACTAAGACTCTATTCTCCGGAACAATGGAGCGAGGAACTGACTTATTGGAAATAATACATATGGATGTATGTGGTCCGATGAGTGTTGAGGTTCGCGGTGGGTATCGTTATTTTCTGACCTTCACAGATGATTTAAGTAGATATGGGTATATCTACTTGATGAAACATAAGTCTGAAACATTTGAAAATTTCAAAGAATTTCAGAGTGAAGTGGAAAATCATCGTAACAAGAAAATAAAATTTATACGATCTGATCGTGGAGGTGAATATTTGAGTTATGAGTTTGGTCTTTATTTGAAACAATGTGGAATAGTTTCACAACTCATACCACCTGGAACACCATAGTGTAATGGTGTGTCCGAACATCGTAACCGTACTTTATTAGATATGGTGCGATCTATGATGTCTCTTACCGATTTACCGCTACCGTTTTGGGTTATGCTTTAGAGACGGTTGCATTCACGTTAAATAGGGCACCATCTAAATCCGTTGAGATGACACCATATGAACTGTGGTTTGGAAAGAAACCCAAGTTGTCATTTCTTAAAGTTTGGGGCTGTGATGCTTATGTGAAAAAGCTTCAACCTGATAAGCTCGAACCCAAATTGGAGAAATGTGTCTTCATAGGATACCCAAAGGAGACAGTTGGGTACACCTTCTATCATAGATCCGAAGGCAAGATATTCATTGCTAAGAATGGATCCTTTCTAGAGAAGGAGTTTCTCTCGAAAGAAGTGAGTGGGAGGAAAGTAGAACTTGATGAGGTAATTGTACCTTCTCCCGAATTGGAAAGTAGTTCATCACAGAAATCAGTTCTAGTGATTCCTGCATCAATTAGTGAGGAAGCTAATGATTCTGATCATGAAACTTCAGATCAAGTTACTACCGAACCTCGTAGGTCAACCAGAGTACGATCCACACCAGAGTGGTACGGTAATCATGTTTTGGAGGTCATGTTACTTGACCATGACGAACCTACGAACTATGAGGAAGCGATGATGAGCCTAGATTCCGTGAAATGACTTGAGGCCATGAAATCTGAGATGGGGTCCATGTATGAGAACAAAGTGTGGCCTTTTGTTGGCTTGCCCGATGATCGGTAGGCCATAGAGAATAAATGGATCTTCAAGAAGAAGACTGACGCTGACGGTAATGTTACTGTCTACAAAGCTCAACTTGTTGCGAAAGGTTTTCGACAAGTTCAAGGATTTGACTACGATGAGACTTTCTCATCCGTAGCGATGCTTATGTCTGTCCGAATCAAGTTAGCAATTACCGCATTTTATGATTATGAAATTTGGCAAATGGATGTCAAAAATGCATTCCTTAATGGATATCTTAAATAAGAGTTGTATATGATGCAACCAGAAGGTTTTGTCGATCCTAAAGGTGCTAGCAAAGTGTGCAAGCTCCAGCGATCCATTTATGGACTGGTGCAAACCTCTCGAAGTTGGAATATACGCTTTGCTAGTGTGATCAAAGCATATGGTTTTATACAGACTTTTGGAGAAGCCTGTATTTACAAGAAAGTGAGTGGGAGCTCTATAGCATTTTTAATATTGTATGTGGATGACATATTGTTGATTGGAAATAATACAGAATTTCTAGATAGCATAAAAGGACACTTGAATAAGAATTTTTCAATGAAAGACCTCGGTGAAGCTGCTTATATATTGGGCATCAAGATCTATAGAGATAGATCAAGACGCTTGATTGGACTTTCACAAAGGACATACCTTGATAAAGTTTTGAAGAAGTTCAAAATGGATCAGTCAAAGAAAGGGTTCATGCCTGTGTTATAAGGTGTGAAGTTGAGTGAGACTCAATGCCCGACCACTGTAGAAGATAGAGAGAAAATGAAAGTCATTCCCTATGCCTCAGCCATAGGTTATATCATGTATGCAATGCTATGTACCAGACCTGATGTGTGCCTTGCTATAAGTTTAGCAGGGAGGTACCAAAGTAATCCAGGAGTGGATCACTAGACAACGGTCAAGAACATCCTGAAATACCTAAAAAGGACTACGGATATGTTTCTCGTTCATGGAGGTGACAAAGAGCTTGTCATAAATGGTTACATCGATGCAAGCTTTGACACTGATCCAGATGACTCTAAGTCACAAACTGGATATGTATTTATATTGAATGGTGGAGCTGTCAGTTGGTGCAGTTCCAAACAGAGCATCGTGGCGGGATCTACGTGTGAAGCGGAGTACATAGCTGCTTCGGAAGCAACAAATGAAAGAGTCTGGATGAAGGAGTTCATATTCGATCTAGGTGAAATACCTAGTGCATCGGGTCCAATGAAAATCTTTTGTGACAATACTAGAGCAATAGCCTTGGCGAAGGAATCCATATTTCACAAGAGAACCAAACACATCAAGAGATGCTTTAATTCCATTCGCAATCAACTCAAGGAGGGAGACATAGAGATTTGCAAAATACATACGGATCTGAATGTTGCAGACCCGTTGACTAAGCCTCTTCCACGAGCAAAACATGATCAACACCAAGACTCCATGGGTGTTAGAATCATTACTATGTAATCTAGATTATTGACTCTAGTGCAAGTGGGAGAATGAAGGAAATATGCCCTAGAGGCAATAATAAAGTTATTATTTATATTTCCTTGTATCATGATAAATTTTTATTATTCATGCAAGAATTGTATTAACCGGAGACTTAGTACATATGTGAATACATAGACAAACAGAGTGTCCCTAGTATGCCTCTACTTGACTAGCTCGTTAATCAGAGATGGTTAAGTTTCCTAACCATTGACATGTGTTGTCATTTGATGAACGGGATCACATCATTTGAGAATGATGTGATGGATCATACCCATCCATTAGCTTAGCATTATGATCGTTTAGTTTCATTGTTATTGCTTTCTTCATGACTTATACATATTCCTCTAACTATGAGATTATGCAACTCCCGAATACCGGAGGAACACTTTGTGTGCTATCAAACGTCATAACGTAACCGGGTGATTATGAATATGCTCTACAGGTGTCTCCGAAGGTGTTTGTTGAGTTGGCATAGATCGAGATTAGGATTTGTCACTCCGTGTATTGGAGGGGTATCTCTGGGCCCTCTCGGTAATGCACATCACTATAAGCCTTGCAAGCAATGTGACTAATGAGTTAGTTATGGGATGATGCATTAAGGAACGAGTAAAGAGACTTGTCGGTAACGAGATTGAACTAGGTATGATGATACCGACGATCGAATCTCGGGCAAGTAACATACCGATGACAAAGGGAATGACGTATGTTGTTATGCGGTTTGACCGATAAAGATCTTCGTAGAATATGTAGGAGCCAATATGAGCATCCAGGTTCCACTATTGGTTATTGAGCGGAAATGTGTCTCGGTCATGTCTACATAGTTCTCGAACCCGTAGGGTCCGCACGCTTAATCGTTCGATGACGATTTGTATTATGAGTTATGTGTTTTGGTGACCGAAGTTTGTTTGGAGTTCCGAATGAGATCACGAACATGACGACGAGTCTCGAAATGGTCGAGAGGTAAAGATTGATATATTGGAAGGTTATATACGGACACCGGAATGGTTCCGACAAGGTTCGGGGATTTTTCGGAGTACCGGGAGGCTACCGGACCCCCCCCCCCCCCGGGAAATTTATTGGGCCATAGTGGAGGAGATGAGGAAGGCCGCGGGTGGTGGTGCGCGCTCCCTTGCCCAAATCTGAATTGGACAAGGGGAGGGGGCGCGTCCCCCCTCTTTCCTTCTCCCTCTCCCTCCTTTCCCCTCTCCCCCTCTCCGTTGGAAGGAAGGGGGGCGAATCCTACTAGGAACAGAGTCCTAGTAGGACCCCCCCTCTTGAAGCACCCCCCTTGGGCCAGCCTCCTCCTCCCCCTCCTTTATATACGTGGGCAGGGGGGCACCCCAAAGGCATAATAGTTGTTTCCTAGCCGTGTGCGGTGCCCCCTCCATAGTTTACCATGTCAGTCATATTGTTGTAGAGCTTACACTACAAAAAAAGAAAACTCCATGAAATTTTGGGCTGAACAAATTTTTTTGTGTCATACATATGACACTTCTATGACGATAATTGTGACAAAACCGGGTATCATCATAGATGTGGTGGGCTCCTACTTCTATGACAAAAAATCATGACACAAAATGGGCTTTTCGTCATGGGCGGGCCAGAGACGCAGCTGCATGTCATTCTTTGGGCCGTCCATGACGGAAAAAACCGTGGTAGAAGCGAGGGCGAGGAAAATTTCAGGGAGTTCCCAGTTATGGTGGGAGGTCGGGGGCCGAGCGATGCACGTTTCTCTCGTACACGTACGCGTGTGTGTGCGAGGTGTTGGCTCTAACTGAACCCGAGCGAGGCGTTGGGCTATAACTGAACCCGAGCGATTGCACTGCAGGCTACACGTTACTGAACCCGAGCGATCGATCGATGGCGGTTAACTAAACCCGATCGAGCGATTCCTTCGCTACTGCTGCTAACTGAAGCCGATCGATTGGATGAACAGTGTGCATTTGCGCGCGCGGGGGGGGGGGGGGGGGGGGGGGGGGGGGGGGGGGGGGGGGGGGGGTTGGATGAACAGTGAGCGGTGGCGTTGCCTCTGGATGAACAGGACCCCGTGGTATGGAGGGTTGGATGAACAGTAGACGGTGGAGGGGTGCCCGTGGAGGGGTGGTTGAACAGGACCCCGTGGTGTGGAGGGCTGGATGAACAGTAGAAGGTGGAGGGGTGGTTCAACAGTAGCCGGTGGAGTAGCGCGTGGTGGAGGCTGGATGAACAGGAGCCCGTGGAGGCTGGAGGAGGTCGACGGTAGCTGTCAGCATTCTGGGAATACGGGGGTCCCCAGACTTGCCTGCCTGCGGCCTGCGGCGTGGCTCAAAGGGGGCCCAGCACGGCCCATCTTCACCAACACAGACCCAAGACCCTCGCGAGGGGCCAAGCCTCGCGGGGCGGATGACGCGGAGCTTCCTCAGGCACGGCCTCACCAGGCTGGCTCGCGAGGAGGCGGAGAGATCAAGGCGGGGTACCTCACGAGGTGCCCGTGACGCAAGCCATGACGACCAAAGGCGCCAGGCGGGTGCCAGCCCGCGCAGGTCCTCCTTTCCTCTTTGGTGCAAAGGGAGCAAGCGCAGCCGCGGAGTACCGAGGCATCAGGCAAAGGTTGCCATTTCGGTGCAACAAGACCAAGACCAGGAGACTGCAAGACGGAGGTCATTGTGGAGCCCAAGACGGCGTCACCACCAGAGCTTTGTGCAGGCGAAGACTACTTTTGTCAGGATAGCTAGTACTAGCTGTCCCCCTTCAAATTAGCCCGCCATTGTTGGCTCCCTTCCCGCTCGATATTTGGGAAGAGGACCAGGGCCTCTATAAATAGGACCAGCCACCCCCACAGAATCAAGGAGGAGAGAGAAAAGAGAGAAAACGAGGATCAGAGAATCAGAATCAGAGAGAGAGAGAGAAGGGTGACTGAACTCCTCCCAGCAGTTCATCGCCCCAGCCAAGAACAGACCCTCGCGAGGCTGTTCTTCCTTGTATTGTTCCTCATCATCAGCCCAAGAGGCAATCCACCACACCACACACTGGAGTAGGGTATTACACCACAACGGTGGCCCGAACCAGTATAAACCCTGTGTCTCTTGTGTTGTTCTTTCCATAGCTTAGATCTTAGCGAGGCGGAGGGGTGCAGGTAGGTAGGAGGCGAAATCTCCGCGCGCACCCCAGTGTTCGAACCTCAAGGTCTGCCGGAAACCCGAAATCCGACATTTGGCGCGCCAGGTAGGGGTGCGCCGGAATTCATCTTCCACCACCCCGTTCTCCTCCGACCATCTCGCCCATGTCTGACGCTCGTCGGGCCCGCGCGAGCGCCGGGCCGCTCTCGCTTCCCGCGTCGCCCAGACGGCTCCTGTCGGCGGGCGTCCTCGCCGTTCCCCGTCACCTGCCTGTCAACGCCGCCACCGGCCCGGCGGGGGACGAGCAGCAAGCATCGTCTCAGCATCCGTCCGTGCGGCAAGACGGCCGCACCGCACTCCCTCGCTCACCCCAGCTGGTTCTTCGTCCCGCGCGCTCCGCGCACCCATGGAGGCTCGAGCTGCGCTCATCGCGGCAAACGAGCTCCTGCGCTACCGTCCCGTCGACGACGTCTACGAAGAATGGCTCGACCGCGTCGCCGAGCTCGTCCGCGCCGCAGGGGGCTCTCCTGCGCCGTCCGTTCCGCTGCACCGCACCCCGCCCCGCGCGGGCGACGAAGCTCCGGCGGCCCCGGCCGCCTCCTCCTCAAGAAGGCGCCATGGCTCCAAGGCGCGTGGCCCCTGGGCGGAACCCGCTCCGTCAGGTGCCAGCACAGCAAGAGCAGAGCTACCAGGAAGTCCCTCGCCCGTAAGAAGCTGCCCGGGCGCTCCCTGCTCATGCACGTCGCGACCATGCTCCTGCTCCAGCACGTCAAGACCCCGCGCTGCTCCCAGCTGAAGTGCATGGAGACATGCAAGACCAAGCTCTCCGTCACCCAAGGCCTCCCATGGCCACAGCAGGCTGCCGTGCCTTCACCACCGGAGCTACGCAGCATCGCGAGCCCGGCAAGTTCAAGGCCAGTCCCGCTCCTCGTACGAACGGCACGGCTGACCCTGCGGATTTCCTCCAGCTCTACGAGCTGGGCATCGAAGCTGCCACGAGACGAGAAGGTCATGGCGAACTGGTTTCCCATGGCACTCAAGGACGGGCCCACACCTGGCTTCCTGAACTGCTTCCAGCACGATCTCCCCTGGACAAGTTGCGCACCTGCTCAATCGCCAACTCCAAAAGTACTCGCGACCGGCCACCTGCCGTGAGCGACATGTGCCGCATCAAGCAACAACCCGGGGAGACCCTGCAGAAGTACATCCAGCGCTTCAACAATGCACGCCTCAAGATTCCCAGGGTGACTGAGGAGGCCATCATCTCAGCCTTCTCTGACGGCGCGCGCGATGTCAAGATGAAAGAGGAGCTGGCGATGCATGAAGACCTGTGCACTTCCTTGGAGCTGTTCAACTTGGCAACCAAGTGCGCCAGGGCTGAGAAGGGCGTCTCTCCCTCCCGAGCTGCCTGCCAGACCTAGAAGAGGAAGAAGCAAGGCCAAGGTGAGCGCAAGGGGCTGCCGTGCTCGCGGCAGAACCAACAACCAAGCGGGAAGAGATTCAGCCCGAAACCTTCCAAGGGCAGCCAGTACTGTGTGTACCACGACCTCCACACCCACAACACCAACGAATGTCAAGAGCTCCGAGCCGTGCGAGAAGGAAGGATCGGCCGTCGCCCCGACCGCGGTGACCGGGGCTACGGTCGAGGAGGAGGAAGGAACGCAGGACGCTGGGAAGACCGTGGCCCGCGCCAAGGGTGGCGCGATCAACCTCGCGAGGATCGCTGGCAAGACCCGCCTCGCGAGGGAGACTGGAGGGATCAGCCTCGCGAGGATCGCCCGCAAGGCAACGCAGGCCTCCCTCCGCTGCCGCCGCAGCCAAGGAGAAACGAGGACCGCCACCAGGACGAGGGGGCTGGGGGCTTCCAGGAGCCGCGCGCGATCGCCTGCATCCTGGGCGGGGCTCAAGCCCCAGCCTCTCAATGCATCTTCAAGCAGTTCGCCCGCGAAGTGAATGCAGTCCTCCCCAAGCTCGAAGCCACGCGCCCTCTCAGGTGGTCGGCGTGCGCCATCACGTTTCAGCTCAGCAGATCAGCTCAAGTGTGCGGCTACAGCCGGAGTCCTCCCGATGCTTTGTTCCCCAATCATCAGCAACGTGGTGGTCACCAGGACCCTCATCGATGGCGGGGCAGGGCTCAACGTCCTGTCCGTGGAAACATTCAACAATCTCCAAGTGCCCTACAGCCAGCTTCAGCCAACCAAGCCTTTCTCCGGAGTCACCGACGGCTCCACGGTCCCGATTGGGCAGGTCCGCCTCCCTGTCACCTTCGGGGCACGCGACAACTACCGCACCGAGCTCATCGACTTCGACGTCGCTCACATTCGCCTGCCGTACAACGCCATCCTTGGGTACCCAGCGCTGGCCAAGTTCATGGCCGTAACTCACCACGGCTACAACGTCCTCAAGATGCCAGGAAGTGGCGGAGTCATCACGGTGCCCTGTGAAGAGAAGGACGCGGTGTGTTCCCTGGAACGAGCCTTTCAGGCCGCGTCACTGGAAGACCCGGATCGCGGAAGCAGGAGGCTTCCCGAGACCGCCCCAAGAAGAAGAAGACATTCCGGCCCGGCCCCTCAGGAGGCAGGCCCCTCTGGGCCCGTGCCTGCCCAGGGGGAACCTCCTTCCATCGCATAGGAAAGCGCGCCCGGCGCCCTCCTCAGGCAGGGCTCGGGGGCTCTCCCCTGGAGGGCCACCGACCTGGCTAGGGTCACGAGGGAGGCGCTTGGGCACCACATGGAGGCGTGTTTCGAAGCACGTTTCCCTCAAGAAGGAGTAAGGCAAGGAGAGCCAGACCTCAGGAGTTCGTCAGCAAGGCCATTCAGGAGCTACAGGAGTCAAGAGTCATGAAAGGCGGCCGCCGCCTACCAGCTGTGGCTCCCCATCCAGGCGAGGATGGTGGGCTGCGCGTCTGCATCGACATACCAGGGCTCAAACCGAGTCGCCTTCTCTGGAGCGCCTCTGGCCCTCGCGAGTGGGGCGCTGCGGAGGTCCACCCCACAGCTACGTTCGCATGCCTTACGGCTTGCCGAATGCGGCTGCCACGTACCAGCGCCTCATGAGGGGCATCATGGAGGCACAAGAGGCTAGGCGTTCCGCAGCCCTGGCGGAGATGGAGATGGTCCGCGGGAGCCGCCAGCACCTCCGGAGCCTCCCGAGGCCCCTCGGGCCTGGGGGCTCGTGAGGATCGGCTCCTGCAGCCCACCGAGTCTGCTACACCAACACCCCTTCGTCCTCAATATCAGGTGACATCTTTCAAGTTTCATTCCAGCTGGGAGCGCCCCAGGGCTGCATTATTCCCAGGCCGCGTGGGTCCGTCCCTGCGGTGTATCCCTTTTATTATGTTGTTAGCTTACCTTGTTGGGGGCGCCCCGGGCTGCATCATCCCCAAGTCGCTCGGCCTGACCCAGTGATGTCCGCCTTCCCAGAATCTATTTGAATGAATCCACTCCTTTGCGGCTAATGTGTTTAACCTAGTTGCCCGCTCAACTGACGCCAACTGATGGAACTGCTCTCAAACGGCACAATGCTTGTGCATGGGTCCGTCCCTGCAACGCAACAAACCTGAATGGCTAAGCTCTGAGCCGCGGTAGCCCCGCATGGCGCCACCTCGTCAAGCCTTCAGTGCCTCGTACCCCTCGAAGCAACCAGCGGCTGACTGTCAATTGTCATGGCAACCCCTCGTTTTTTCTATGATGGGTCTACAGGATCTCCTGAAGGAGCTGCGTCAGGCGAGGCCCTTGCGGTGTCTCCTTCGCTCTCATCCCGCGAACCGCTTGCACGTTAAAGGGGGGTGCCTGAGCATCGCGACTCAGGGCTCCTACTGGCTCTCCAGTCCTCACCCTCTGGCCTTGTCCACAGCATCGCGACCTGGCATACCAGCGACGACTGAGACTCGCTCGAGGGCCGGGACCCGAGGACGTAGAGCAGAAAGGGGAGCAAAGGCGAGAGGGGAGGGACACGTGAGGACCTCGCCGAGCAACCTCGCGCCTACCGATGCACGGACCCGGCGACACACCAGAGAGCGGCCCCTGATTCCCGAGATAAGTCACCACCCGGAAGCACCAGCTATCGTGGCACCATCCCCCGCACCTAATGCAATCCCATGTTAACGACGCCGCTCTCCTTTCTCACCGAACGACGGCTGCTTGAGTGCCAAAGGGGACCTCCTGAGCATCGCGACTCAGGGGTTCTTACCGGACTCCCGGTCGCTCACCTCCTGGCCTTGACCACGGCATCGCGACCTGGCATACCAGCGACGGCTGAAGCCGCCTTGGGACTGGGACCTGTCGGCGCAGAGCACCAAGCCCTCGTGAGGTTCGAAAGGGAGAACTGAGCTAAGACGGAATGAGCAACTCGCACAATTCTACGACAAGGGTTATATTAACAAAACAGGATCACAGGCACCTTACAAGCCCCCACGGGACGCGTCTTTGATTCCTCGCAGGGAACAGATCCTAAAGGACACTAACTACGCGCGCCCCTGCAAAAGACGCCATCATCAACAGTGGGCCGTCAAGCACCGGCGCCAACCCCATCCAGATCAGAGTCGGCAGCGGCCTGACGAGCCCGCCCTGCTCCAGGAGCGGCGCCGGCTCGGGGGCTCGTAGCTGTCGTCGCTCGTCTCCGGAGTCGCGAAGAGCTCGCCGGAGTCGCTGGAACCTCCGACGCCTCCACGCCTGAGGAGCCGCCAAGGGAGCGGTCGGCGGGCCCAGTCCTCGCCGCAGCAGGGTCCCGGCCACCTCTCCCGGCAGCACTCCAGCCGGCGCCCGTTCGCATCGAAGACCTTGAAGAACATCACCGAAGCACCGTCGTACTCCAAGTGGATCGCGAAGGCGCCTCTTGTCCTGCAAACCCGGGCGATTTCGCTCCAGCCTCGAGTCATGAAGACCTCGCCCGGGGCAACGACCGCGACCTCTGCCTCGGTCGCGAGGGTGGCGTGCTAGCCAAAGCTCCAGGAGTTCTCCCTGCGGGATGATGGAGGCGAAGAAGGGAGGAAGGCGAATCCAAGACTGAGGAGGCATGGCGGCGTGGAACACGAACTCTCGGGAGGAGCCCTCGGTGTGGACCCCAGGGGGGACGACCCACACCTTCGTGACCCGTCGGCGCCGACGGCGGCGCCCCGTGGCGATCAGCATCAGCTCCTTCAGGGCCTCTTTGTGGGCGTACAAGGGAAGCGGGAACCCCGGCGGTGCCCGCTCGCACCAGCCTCGACACCACCTGATGAGCCCCCCTCGTCCGGGCCATGGAGGACGAGCCGTTTCTTCGGCGGGAGCGGGACTGGTTCCTCTCGGGGAGCCTTTTCCTTCTCTGCCGTCGAGAACCGGTGGATCGGGGCCATCGCAGCAAGACGGAGCAAGGATCGAGAAGAAGGAGAAGCAAGAAGGGATGGACTGGAAGGGCGCGCACCGTTCCGTACTTATAGCCGGCGAAGGCCAACCGCCGACCTCCACGATCGCAGGTAATCATGACCCGCTTTGCATGCAGGGACTTGTCCAATCCGTGCAGTTGCCGAGGCGCCATGGGGAAGTGGAGACGCCCACGTCCAATCAACCGCCACGCGGCGCCAAGGCCGCAGGCTGTTAGGGCCCGCGGCGCTTCGCCTTGCCCTTCCGCCTCCCTGCACGGCCAAGTCCGGGCGCGCCTTGGGCCCGGGGGCTACTGTCGGTGTTCTGGGAACGGGGGTCCCCAGACTTGCCTGCCTGCGGCCTGCGCGTGGCTCAAAGGGGGCCCAGCACGGCCCATCTTCATCAACACAACCCAAGACCCTCGCGAGGGGCCAAGCCTCGCGGGGCGGACGACGCGGAGCTTCCTCAGGCACGGCCTCACCAGGCTGGCTCGCAAGGAGGCAGAGAGATCAAGGCGGGGTACCTCACGAGGTGCCCGTGACACAAGCCATGACGACCAAGGGCGCCAGGCGGGTGCCAGCCCGCGCACTGTCCTCCTTTCCTCTTTGGTGCAAAGGGAGCAAGCACAGCCGCGGAGTACCGAGGCATCAGGCAAAGGTTTCCATTCCGGTGCAACAAGATCAAGACCAGGATGACTGCAAGACGAAGGTCATTGTGGAGCCCAAGACGGCGTCACCACTAGAGCTTTGTGCAGGCGAAGACTACTTTTGTCAGGATAACTAGTACTAGCTGTCCCCCTTCAAATTAGCCCGCCATTGTTGGCTCCCTTCCCGCTCGATATTTGGGAAGAGGACCAGGGCCTCTATAAATAGGACCAGCCACCCACAGGGCAAGGCAGATCAAAGGGGATCGAGAATCAGAGAGAGAATCAAGAATCAGATCGAGAATGAGGGCATCAACAATCGGAGAGAGAGAGAGAGAGAGAGAGAAGGGTGATTGAACTCCTCCCAGCAGTTCATCGCCCCAGCCAAGAACAGACCCTTGCGAGGCTGTTCTTCCTTGTATTGTTTCTCATCATCAGCCCAACAGGCAATCCACCACACCACACACTGGAGTAGGGTATTACACCACAACGGTGGCCCGAACCAGTATAAACCCTGTGTCTCTCGTGTTGTTCTTTCCATAGCTTAGATCTTAGCGAGGCGGAGGGGTGCAGGTAGGTAGGAGGCGAAATCTCCGCGCGCACCCCAGTGTTCGAACCTCAAGGGTCTGCTGGAACCCGAAATCCGACAGTAGCCCATGGAGGCTGGAGGTGGTCGACGGTGGAGATGAACTGTATCCCGTGGAGTCCCGTTTTGCGGTACGCCACACCCCTCCCGATGAACAGGACCCCCGTTTCGACCGTAGGAGGTCTGTTTCGTCCGTGTTGCGGTACGCCACACCCCTCCCGATCAACAGGACCCCCGTTTCGACCGTAGGAGGTCTGTTTCCTCCGTTTTGCGGTATGCCACACCTGTCCCGATCAACAGGACCCCCGTTTCGACCGTAGGAGGTCCGTTTCCTCCGTTCTGCGGTACGCCAGGCCTCGTTTCCATCGCCTGTTCCATCCAAGCCCTCCCAATGAACACGACCACGCATTCCGTTCCGACCCAGCCGGTTGGCTCCCACGCGTTCCGTTGCCTCCCGATGAACACGACGCATTCCGTTGCCTCCCGATGAACACGACACATTCCGTTGCCTCCCCATGAACACGACGCATTCCGTTGCCTCCCCATGAACAGGACGCATTCCGTTGCCTCCCCATGAACACGAGACGATGCTGTTTCTCCGTTCTGATCCAGCCATGTACACGAGCCCTGGCCGTACGTATGCGCGAGTAGGCATTCGAGACCCTGCCCGTATGTACACATACGTGGCCGTATTTTCTTTCTTGCACCCTGACCGATGTACGTACGTGTACATGCTACGTGCGCACCTCTACTATGACACGTGCGCACCTCTACTACGACACGTGCACGCCTCTACATCGACCAGTATGTACGTACACGTTCGCGACTAGAATGACAACGCTACGTACACTTCGACCAGGTGGGTCCCGACTATCAGGCACTTCCTTGCCTGCAAGATGTAGCTGGTGGGTCCCAGTAGTCAAGGGGGTGAATCTTTTGTTTTTTTTGCCCGGACGCACTTCCTTGCGTGCGAAGGTGTAGCTGCTGGGTCCCAGCAGTCAGGGGGACGAATCTTTTTTTGCTCGGACGCACTTCCTTGCATGCGAAGGTGTAGCTGGTGGGTCCCAGCAATCGGGGGGCGAATCATTTTTTTTGGATGCACTTCCTTGTGTGCGAAGATGTAGCTGGTGGGTCCCAGCAGTCAGGGGGTCAATCATTTTTTTCCGGACGCACTTCCTTGCGTGCGAAGATGTAGCTCGTGGGTCCCAGCAGTCATGGGGCGAATCATTTTTTTCGCGAAATACGGTGGCTCGTCTGGTGGGTCCCCACTGTCAGGTGGAGGAATAATTATTTTGTGCGTAATAAGGAGGCACTTCCTTGCGGCTGCCGTGGACCCAGCTATCAGCCTCTCCATGTACAGTCCATGTCCGACGGAAGTCGTTCCTTGACCACGATGACCACGCCGCGCCGAGAGCACCAGGGCGGTGGACAACGGCGAGGCCAAGGAAGGGGACGACACGGAGCTGGGGAAGACGCGACAGTGGATGCACACGCGGAGAGGAGTACGAGGGTTCACTGGTTCGGCTCCACTGCCGTCGCCGCAGAATAACAGGGGGTGTGGGTGAGTGGAGGGATGGCCTGACCATCGGTGGGAGTAGTAGGGGGCGGTGAGGCCTCCGCGGCAGCACTGCCGGCCATGGGAGGTAGGAGCAGGCGGTGCGACCGGCGCTGCTTTGGGCGGCTGGAGCAAGAAGACCAGAGGTTGAAGAAGCACGACGGCCATTGGATGGACATCGTACGGTCACTGCAGCTAGAATCGTTTATATTTACTAAGTTGACAAAGCCCTTGGTACGTCAACTTAGTAGGCCCACAGGTCAGCTTCTGGAACGGTGCGCCCCAGATGTGAGGGGGAGGAATCATTTTTTGGGCGGGTGAAGCTAGAATATCCGAGATTGAAGAAGAAGCACGGCATCCGTTGGATGGACATCCAACGGCCACTGCTGCTAGAAGCGTGTGTTGACTATAAGTTGACAAAGCCTTGCATACGCGTCAACTCTGTTTTTTTAGGGGACGCGTCAACTTAGTAAAGCCAGAAGTGTGTGGCAGAGAACTTATAGCCCATTTGAGATTTGTAAGAATGTGTAGCCCATTTTTGAATTCTAATGGAATTTACTACAGCCCATTTACAGTTTGTTAAAAGTACAGCCCATTTCAACCAACCGTTCAAAACAGAATTCAATAAAATTTCCCACATTTTGATGAGATCCGAAATATCTTTATCCCAAAATTTCTAGTCACATTAAATACAATTTCAATATAAATTTATATTACGTAAAAATCCAACGAAACATTGCGCTCGCAACAATTAATGAAATTAAAATTTTCAATATCCAAAAATAATATTTTATAAAGTAATCACGTGTTTGGTGCATTTTTTTATAGTTACTGCCCAGTTTTTATAATTACATCACATTTATTATTTCTTAAAGCCCATTATTTTGTTAAGCCTAATGCATCCCTCCTAGGAAAGATTTGCAGCCCAGCGGGGCGGAGAATAACAACTTGACCTTGCCTGGGTATTCCTAAAAAAAGTATAGCTGGGCTAGCCATTTTCAGCTCGAAAAAAATTAATATCTGGGCTGGATATCTGGCCTGGGCTAGACGGGCCACAGCCCGCCCAGTTAATACCTGCAGCGATGTTTTCGTTGTTGTTCAGAGTAGAAAAATTAATATCTGGGCTAAACATCGAAAAACTCTGCAGTGCTCACACCTCAAAAACACAAATACTGCTCGAGCTGCTTGGTCCCAGCTGTCGGCCGCTTCTTGTTCAATTCTCTCGTTTATTGACTACTCCCTCCTTTCCAGTTATAAGGCTCAATTCAAAAATCTCACCAACCAAGGTAGATGATGAGTGGTGGAATATTTTTTGTAGTTTGCAAAAGCACCCAATTAATGCTCTTGTTTTCCTCAAAAAATTATGTTAACGAATGCATTAATTGCAATGCATGCATGCATAAAGTGCATGCATTGGTCAGTTTTCTCTTAATACTTGCATGCAATGATTTAATGCACCTTGAAGTCTGAACATGTGATGGGGAACAACCAAATTGAGCCTTATAAAATGGAAAAACTAAAACTTTGAGATAAGCCCTATAAACCGGAAAGGAGGGAGTACTACATAGGTTGACAATGGTGTGGGACCGTGATGTCAGGAAACCAGGAGGCAGCAAAATAAGGAGGCACTTGCGTACGTGAGGCTATGGACCTGGTGGGTCCCCATTGTCAACCTCTCCAAGTAAAGTCATCTCCTCGCCCGTGCGCGCTTTCCGCCTGAAACAGTCAGCGCCGCCCTCCCCGCTTCCCGCTGTAGGCGATTGCTCCGCCTTCAAACCACACAAGTGCTGTCCGTCCGTCCATCTGCCGCCCACATTAATGATACGCAGTTGCCGAGGCGGCTACTTCGGTGCCACATGTCCGTCCCTCCGCCCGCCCACCATTGCTATATAAACTGCTGTGCCGGCCATAGCCGCAGTCATCCGCATCCATTCCCTTTCTCCTGTCCACACAACTACTGCCCACCATGGATTCCTCGCGCTCCAGAGCTCTTCGGGACGGGCGGACGATGGACCACAAGGAGATGGCAGCTATTGCTGCCGACCGGCAGGCAGCCGGAGGACGACGACGTCCCAATGGAGAACATGGTAGTTGACGATCCGGCGCCAACCCCCTCCTCTGCGCCATCCTCGCCGGTGCATTGCACCATGACCATCAATGAGACTTGTGCCCAATATATGGACAGGGTGAGGCAGATGCGTGAGGAGCAGTTCCGGGAGGCGCAGGCCGACGCCGCCTACAACCACCATCTCCTCGAGGAGCACCTGTAGGCGGAGGAGCAGATCGCCGCGGAGCGGGCGGAGCAGGTGGCGCTGCTCGACTCATACTGCTCCGCCCGCAAGGGCTGCCTCGTGCGCAGGCGGTACCGCATGCAGGTGGTGGAGGCTGCGGCCGCCTACAAAGAGGCTAGCAAAGAGGGCGATGAAGCGGGTGAGGCGCTATTTGGCGAGACCGAGGACGAGGCAGAGGACAATGCCGGCTCCAACGAGTCCCCGCTCCGCTGGCGTCGACAAGGCCCTGCTCCGTCGAGGCCCCGCGGCGCCAACAACGAGGCAGAGGACACCGCCGGCTCCGCCGAGGCCCCGCCCCGCCAACAACGAGGCAGAGGACACCACTGGCTCCGCCGAGGCCCCGCCACGCCAACAACGAGGCAGAGGACATCGCCGGCTCCGCCGAGGCCCCGCCCCGCTGCCAACGATGCGGCGCCACATAGAAAACGAGGTAGAGTAGAACACGGTAGGTCGCCGTCGCTCGGGTCCAAGTAAGGCCACCGCTGATACCCTCCGGTTGAAGCCAAGCTAGGCGGGTTGACCATTGACGGTTGGTTAGCTTCTTGGCAGCGACGTGGAGTCGGAGAGCTGCGCTGGAGAAGAACGCTGCTTCTACTTAACTGCTGGTGCAGTTGGTTGACTGACACATGGGCCCAACAGGCCACATGTTAGTTACGCAACTGCACCTGCAGTTAAGTCACTGAAGCTTCTGTTCGGCTCAGCGGGACACAGGTGGGTTGCTTCGATTAATTAATTATACCTCCAGCGCACCCCTTTTTAGTTGAAGAATGTATGAAATGTAATGAAATCCGGCATGTTTATATGAAATCCGAACGTGTATGAATGAATTTAATTAGTTCGAATTCCTGTATCACTGGCATTGGATGAACATGCAAAACAATACGTACTAGCATTATTGCCCGGGTGATCACCTCGTTTGCAGCAGTTTCACATGTACTCCCTCCGGTCCTTTCTAGTCTCCATACCAGTTTTGTCTGCAGTCAAAGTATCTCTATTTTGATCAATCTTATACAAAAAAGTGTGCACTTTCACAATGTGCGAAGTAAAAAGGAACATAAGGAGTACAAAGAGTTTGAGCAGCTTTTTAGCGTTTCTGTACATTCCAATCAAACACACAGGCCTGGCAATTCATAGAGAGCATTCAAAACAATCGATGATTATGCATCTCAGCGACTCACATGTTAGAGGCAATATTTACTTCACAACTAAATAATAAAGAAAAAAATGATCGCCGCTGCTGACAGCAAAGGGCGTCCCATTCGAAAATATCAAACGCATGTCTTGCTATAACCAATGAGGAAAATTTGACAAGGTTGTCCCATTCCAAAATACGAAATGCCTACGATTGTGGAATGGGTAGGGTTTGCCATCAGTTCGGACATTGACATGGCACCTCATGCTAAATAAACCAGCTGTTCTTTTTGTGCAGTTCCACCAAAATCAAACAAATTCGCGGGTAGCTTGTATGATTTCACCCTTATATGTTGCAATGCCTTGAACTTATCGGCACCTCCTTTCTTGTGGTGGAAATGAATGATTCAATGTATTCATGAACATTTTGTGCAATTCCCATTGAAATCAAGTTAAGCACCCCTGTTTGCACAAATACAAAAAAGTGATTAGTATAAAGCAAATTGTACTATGAATTGACAGTTTCAACATGGACATACATGGTCCATGTAGAGCACACTTTTACAAAAATGGAACTCACCAAAAAGAATCCTAGAACAACATTGTACTCACGCATCATAGAAAAAAGATGGAGATTTGTCAGTCCTTCTGAGCTGAAGTTAGTTTGGTCTTGTGGGGAGTAATGTAACCATCCTTCAACCGCTCCTTCTGATGAGAAGATAGACAGGGCTTCTTTATCCTGGCATAATCGGAACTAGTCACTTCACGTACTCCATCTTCTTCTTCAGAGGAAGATGATTCTGTTGTGCAAAGACAAGAGGAGTACTAAATGCTAGCATCCCTGTTTGCTCGAAAAAAAGGAAAGGAAAAATTTAAAATAACATAGATGAAGCACTTCTCAAGGACAATACCACTTTTTCATGACAGTATCTAAACAGTAGCACAACACCAATAGAGATGACAAAGCTCAATCATATGGATGAAATCAGTGGGCGAGTACCAACCTTTGTCAGGAGGCTTATTGTGTAGAGCATATAGATAAAGCACTTCTCTGGAATCATCTTTTGCTATCTATGGTGGTGGCCATGCTTACTATATACTCCTCGATTAGTTTAATGTTTCCAACATCTTCTTGTGCAGTTCCACTAAAATATATGGTATCTTCAAAGAAGATCCCTGTTTGCACAAGTTGAGATAATTACATATTAGATTAAGAGTGGCATCAAATCAGTGGCAAAACAATTGCTCATTCCAGCCATAGCAATAAATTAAGATGCAAAACTATATCATTACTTGTGTCATCACAGTTCTAGTGCTTCATTACAGCACCGGGAGTTGATTTTTGTTTTTCTTCCGCTTGTTCTTCCACTTCATCACTTGGTTCAATAACAGACAAGCTTCGCCTTCAATGTAAGATTTGGCATGTCAATTAGGGAGCACAAGTATAGTACTAAACTTAATTTTCTGATGAAAGTGGCAAAATACAGGCTAGCAGTTGTGAAATATCCTTATCTTACCTTAATGGGATATTACGGTGCACATACAGATTGGAAGTCTTGTCTCCATTTGTGCAGTTCACTAAAATCAAGCAACATTATCATACAAGTAGCACAACATATGAAAGCACACTGCAGAATCATGTGAAAGAAGGCTAGTACTGACCTCTCATGATGCAGAATTCAAACAACTCACAAGAAGAAGATCTGAACCAAATTCGCCTTAACGGATAGGAAGTAAGATCTCCTCTTGTGCAGTTCCACTAAGATTAAGCAATCAAGCAACGTTGTCGGTGTGACATTTTGGTTGAACTGCACAAAAAACTCTTAAAACAAAAGTGTTTTGTGCAATGCAACAAAAGGTCACAATGGCAACGAGGTGAAGTAGATAACCTTGTTTACACAGAGGTGCAAAGGAAACAATTAGTGGTCAATAACGGTGGATGACACAGAAGCCAACAAAAAGAAGCATCTATCTTATCTAAATGGGAAAGAAAGCAAGACAGTAGCATTTCTCAAACGGTGGCATTGATTAATATTAACATAGAGATTATATTAACAATAAAATTCGTTAAACATGTAATTTGCTTTTAACTATGGCATTGCATCAATTTTCCAGCGGCATTATTAGAGGGTGTTTGTTTACAGGGACATTTTGGTGTAGGGACTAAAAAAACTCCGTGTCAGTCCCATCTAAACCAAACAGGAGGGACTTTTAGGGGCTAAAAGTGGGCATTTGGGACTAAAGAAAGAAGACCCCGAGGGAGTCTTTTTGGGACTTTTTCCAACAGTTTCCCCTGCCATGCATCGCACCTTGTCTCTATTTGTTCATTACTAGGGGTAACATGGTCTTTTAGCATGTCATTTAATAACCTCTAGTCCATGTTTAGTCCCTCGAACCAAGCAGGTAGGGACTAGGGAGTTTTTAACCAAACAGGGCCTTAGATTAACAACAACTAATGAGTTGCACGGGATAGTGGACGCACCAACACCATGTGCATCTACCGATGTACTGTGGTCATGCACAGTCTGTTGCAACAAAGAACAAACAACCAAGGAGCATATTTGTGTTGGTCCCAGTTTTGTTATCTTTAGACACCCTTCCCTATGTGAGCGCAGCAAATCTAGTCCTGCTCAAACTCTACAGCCTTGTCCCTTCCTTTCCTTTTTGAACTAGTACTTTCGCCCCTTCCTTTCCTCTTTGAACCATGTCCTAGATTTATGTGATACAACTTTCCCCACTACTTTCCTCCATTCCTTTCCTCTTTGAACCACGTCCTAGATTCATGCTATACAACTTTCCCCCTTCATTTCCTCTTTGAACCACGTCCTAGATTCATGCTATATACAACTTTTCCCACTAGTTTCCCCCACTCCTTTCCTCTTTGAACCACGTCCTAGATTCATGGTATACATGCAACTAGAGCAATGCATGTGGAGTAAGTAAATTATACCTTAAGGTTCTAGGGGCATGGTTCGGTGGGCGACGGGACGTCGGCGAAGAAGAAGGGGTCGGTGGCCCTCCCGCGCCGCCGCTGTGTGGAAAGTGAACTACTGCGTCGGTAGTCCCTCGCCGACGGCGACAGCGTTAAGCCTCCTTCCCTTCCCGGCGGACGGATCCTGCCGGCTCTTTGAGCAGCAGTGAGGGGAGAGAGAGGCCAACGAAGTCTTGTTTAGATCTGAAGAGGGCGAGAGAGTGTGAAGAGAGCAACTACTCCCTCCGTTCCAATTTACTCGTCGAAGAAATGGATGTATCTAGAACTAAAATACATCTAGATACATCCATACCCGCGACAACTAATTCAGAATGGAGGTAGAGGGCAAGAGAGTGTGAAGAGAGCAACCACAAGCGCTGAGGCTCCAGCGTGTTTATATATACAGTGGAGAGAATGTGTGAAGCGTGCAAACCCTAGAAAACATTTTGACCAGTCAAAGAATCCTCCTGGCACAAATTATGCTCATGTGTAGTTATCGAACCCGAGACCTCAAGTTAGAAGGTGCAACGGGACCAAGGTGCATGCGTGCGTGTGTGTGTGTGTGTGTTTAACAGCATGTGTGTGTTAGAGAGAGCGACATATCGACCTACTCCTATAGAGAGATGTTGTGTAGTGTACGATTTTAGCCGTGAGAGTCGGTGCATCCTCTTGTTTCTGGGCGTGTCCGGTAGGGACATGCGGACAGCTGCCACGCCCGCTCTAGACCAGCCTGGCCCACCCAAAGCCCCTCCATCGCCCGCGCGCGCTTCCCGCCCAAAACGGTCAATGCCGCTCCAAAGAATCGGTGCCGCATTCATGCCCGGGCAGAGCGGACGCGACCTCTCACTGGCGCAAGAGTGATGGTTACTGCTGGGTCTATGTGATTTGACGGCCCATTGGTCTTTATTACTGAGGTGGTAGGACTGCTGGATGTCCCACGCTTTCGGCGGAAGGAGGTACTACTACTAGATTACAATTTTCTCCATTCTTACAGCAGAGGCGTGCAAGAGCAGTGAAAACACGCAGGCTCAGTGATTACATGGCCCACCTCACACTATCACCTTGCGACACCTAACTCTTTACATAGTACTCCATCCGTTCCCAAATATTACTAGATGAGTCCTCGCGCGTTGCCGCGGAACAATGGTATATCTCTCTGCACAAAATTATCGATTTCATAGAACTAAAAAAAACTCTATAACTGCATGATAAATGTGGTAGCCAAACTAAATAAACTCCCATCATCATTTAGATCATCCCACATAAGGAAAAAAGATCAGCCAGCTCCTACTGCATAGTGGGATTATATTTTTCTTTTTGACATGTTAATGGGACTTAAAAGCTCGCTTACATGCATGCTACCGGTGCATGCTTGCATGCAGACAAGTTGATGTGATTTAAAACCCACTCACATGCATGTGCCATTGTATTTCTGCATGCTTGCATGTGGCTTAGTGCGGAGCCTCTCAACGTCTAGATCAGATGGCTATTATGGACTGATTTACTTCGTCTAACGGCTACATCAATTTTGATGATGTGGCTCAAGGAGAGGATAGAGAATTCCTAGTAGTGGGGGCTAGCTATTACTAGTAGATAAGTCTTTGTAGAGATTCCACTACATACGGAACAAAATGAATGAATCTACACTTAAAATGCATCTATATACATTCGCATGTGGTTCATGGTGAAATCTCTACAAAGACTTATATTTAGGAACGGGGGAGACGGTGTACCAAGCAAGCTTCTCCTCGTTCTACGAGTTGACGGGACACATTAAAAGTACTCTAGTGTATAGAGCCTTGCCTCTAAGGTAGGCCCCACATGGTTTGCCTCTTTTTTTAACATAACACATCAAGTCGCAATTTGTTTGTTCACCCGTGGTAGACCATCCTCCCTCCACTAAGTGGACAACCAGTACACGTGCCAAATTACCACGTGGGCTGCCTTTTTCGTACAGAAATGGGCTCCACAGTGTACCCGTGCGTGTGTGGTTGGGAAAGAGACGGGAGTACGTGCGCCGTGCATGCACCTCTTCTCTTCATGCACGTCCCCCACCTACGTGGGTGTGTGTGAGAGATACAAACTGCGTTTGTGAGTGTTTTTTGTTTTGGGGTGGGGTGGGGGGTTGATTTCGTGAATTATTTGTGGGCATATGTATCGATGACATCTCAAACAAAATTTTGCATGCAATGTGTGTGAAATGGAGGCCTATCCATATCATACATAGAGGGTCGGACAATCCACGAGAAGAGAGGGAGGGGTCATAGCTATCGATAGAGTCGAAGAGAGGATCAAGTGGGTGGGTGCAAGATCAATGAAGAGAGCCATCGAAATTGTGTGTGTGCTAGTCAAAGATATAGGGCGACTGGCCTACCAAAACGTTAGAGGGCACATGTCAAGTTTGTGTGGGGCAGGGAGACATGACTAGAGCTCTCGATGTATCGGTGTGTGTGGGGGGGAGGGGTAGGCAGAGGCCTAACTATAGAGGTAGAACGACTCGTATCACTACAAAAAAAGACACATCCATGACATTTTGAGCCAAATGAATTTTTTTGTCATACATATGACACTTCTATGACGATAATTGTGACAAAACCCGGTATCGTCATAGATGTGGTGGGCTCCTACTTCTATGACAAAAAATCATGACAGAAAATGGGCTTTTTGTCCTGGGCGGGCCGGAGACGCAGCTGCATGACATTCTTTGGGCCATCCATGACGGAAAAAACCGTGGTAGAAGCGAGGGGGAGGAAAATTTCGGGGAGTTCCCGGTTACGGTGGGAGGTCGGGGGCCGAGCGATGCGCGTTTCTCTCGTACACGTATGCGCGTGCGTGTGAGGCGTTGGCTCTAACTGAACCAGAGCGAGGCGTTGGGCTCTAACTGAACCCGAGCGATTGCACTGCAAGCTACGCGTTACTGAACCCGAGCGATCGATCGATGGCTGTTAACTGAACCCGATCGAGCGATTCCTTCGCTACTGCTGCTAACTGAAGCCGATCGATGGGATGAACAGTGAGTTGCGGGGGGGGGTTGGATGAATAGTGAGCGGTGGCGTTTCCTCTGGATGAACAGGACCCCCGTGGTGTGGTGGAGGGCTGGATAAACAGTAGACAGTGGAGGGGTGCCCGTGGAGGGGTGGATGAACAGGACCCCATGGTGTGGAGGTCTGGATGAACAGTAGACGGTGGAGGGGTGGTTGAACAGGACCCCGTGGTGTGGAGGGCTGGATGAACAGTAGACGATGGAGGGGTGCCCGTGGAGGGGTGGTTGAATAGGACCCCGTGGTGTGGAGGGATGGATGAACAGTAGACGGTGGAGGGGTGGTTGAACAGTAGCCGGTGGAGTAGCGTGCGGTGGAGGCTGGATGAACAGGAGCCCGTGGAGGCTGGATGAACAGGAGCACGAGGAGGAGGGAGCAGGCAGTCCCACCGGCGCTTGTTTGAGCGGCTGGAGTAGAAAGAGCAGATGTTGAAGAAGCACGACGGCCGTTGGATGGACATCCAACAATCAGTGCTTGTGCGTCAACCTTTTTTTAGGAAAGCCTCAAATCTGTGGAAAACAACATACAGCCCATCTGCCATTATTTCTAATAATTTACAGCCCATTTTCTAATTCTTAAGGTTTTTTTGGATCCCATATTCTTTTTGTTAGCATTACAGCCCATATTGTGGCAATGGTTAAAAAATTATACGAAATTTTGCATATTTCGGTGCGGTCCGAACTGTTTTTAATCCCGAAATTTCGACTCACATTCAAACTAATTTTAAAAATAAATTTATATCAATATAAAATCCAACAAATTCTCCACGCATAAAAATTAATGTAATTTAAAATCTTGAAATGAAAAAGAAGATATTTGAAACTAATTGCCGGTTCGATGTGTTTTAAAAATGTACAACCCATTTCTCATTACTGATGGGCCATTTTCTCGGCCAGCCGAATGAAAGCTCTCCTCGTCTTGAAATATTTGCGGCCCAACATGCCTGACAAAGCGACTTACTTGGCAAATCACAAAAAAACTGGCTGCGGCCGTGGACCCAGCTGTTAGCCTCTCCACGTACAGTACTCTTCCGATGGAAGTCGGTCGTTGACCACATTGACCACGCCGCGCCGAGAGCACCAAGGCAGTGGACGATGGCGAGGCCTAGGAAGGGGACGACACGGAGCCGGGGAAGACGCGGCAGTGGATGCCCACGCAGAGAGGAGTATGAGGGTCCACTGGTTCGGCTGCGGCGTGAGGCTACCGTCGCCGCAGAATAACAGGGGGTGTGGGTGAGTAGAGGGATAGCATGGGCCAGCAGTGGGAGTAGTAGGGGGCAGTGAGGCCTCCGCGGCATCATAGCCGGCCATGAGAGGCAGGACCACGCGGCACGACCGGCGCAGCTTTGGGCGGCTGGAGCAAGAATACCAGAGGTTGAAGAAGCACTACGGCCGTTGGATGGACATCGTACGGTCATCGGAGCTAGAATCGTTCATATTGACTAAGGTGACAAAGCCCTCCATCCTCGTCAACTTAGTAGGCCCACAAGTCAGCCTCCCACCAGGTTGGGTCCCAGCTAGCAGGGGGAGTATTCATTTTTCTATGCGTAATAAGGAGGCACTTCCGGTGGGTCCGAGCTGACAGCGGGGGGGAACGTTTTTTTCGCGAAATACGGTGGTCCGTCCGGTGGGTCCCAGCAGTCAGGGGCAAACGTTTTTTTCGCGAAATACGGTGGCCCGCCTGGTGGGTCCCAGCAGTCAGGGGGGAAACGTTTTTTTCCGCAAAATACTGGTGGCCAGTCCGGTGGGTCCCTGCTGTCAGGTGGAGGAATAATTATTTTGCGCGTAATAAGGAGGCACTTCCTTGCGGCTGTCGTGGACCCAGCTGTCAGCCTCTCCATGTACAGTACTCTTCCGATGGAAGTCGGTCGTTGACCACATTGACCACGCCGCGCCGAGAGCACCACGGCGGTGGGCGACGACGAGGCCTAGGAAGGGGACAACGCGGAGCCGGGGAAGACGCGGCAGTGGATGCCCACGCGGAGAGGAGTACGAGGGTTCACTGGTTCGGCTGCGGTGTGAGGCTGCCGTCGCCGCAGAATAACAGGGGGAGTGGGTGAGTGGAGGGATGGCCTGGTCAGCGGTGGGAGTAGTATGGGGACGGTGAGGCCTCCACGGCAGCACAGCCGGCCACGGGAGGCAGGAGCATGCGACACGACCGGCGCTGCTTTGGGCGGCTGGGGCAAGAAGACCAGAGGTTGAAGAAGCACTACGACCGTTGGATGGACATCGTTGACCATGCCGTGCGGAGAGCACCAGGGCGGTGGACGATGGCGAGGCCTACGAAGGGAACGACACGGAGCCGGGGAAGACACGGCAGTGGCTGCCCACGCGGTGGAGAGTACGAGGTTTGACTGGTTCGGCTGTCGTCGCCGGAAAATAACAGGAGGTGTGGGTGAGTAGAGGGATAGACAGGCCAGGGATGCGAGTATGATGGGGCCGTGAGGCCTTCCCGGCAGCACTGCCGGCCACGGGAGGCGGGAGCAGGCGGTTCCGACGATGCTGGTTTGGGCGGCTGGGGCAGGAAGATCAGAGACTGAAGAAGCACGATTGCCGTTAGATTGACATCTAACGGTCTGACGCTGGTAGAGTCGATTGTTGACTAAGTTTCTTTTTTCAGAAACCTTGTGTACGCATGAACTTAGTAGGCCCACAAGTCAGCCTCAAAATCTGTGGCAGACAACATAAAGCCCATTTGCTATTTTTTATAATTTGCAGCCCATTTGCTAATTCTTAAGTAATTTATTACAGCTCATTTTCTGCCCAGGACCACGGTCAAAAATTCCAACCTTATTTTTCATATTTCGGTGGAGTCTGAACTATTGTAATCCCGAAATGACAAACATTTTTTTAAGAACTTATTGATTTGCCAAAAAATCGTTTTGTTTTTGTAAGCAAATAAGACGTGGGACAATTTAGTTGGTTTAAGGAAAAACCAGTGGTAAAAAAATCAGCGCTGGGTGGGAAAAAACAACAAAAATAAGGATGTAAATATGAAAAGGGAATTTTATGTGTTTTCAATATAATGATACGTGTATATGAACTAGTAAAACTATAGGTAGAGATTAGAAAACGGATGTAGGACATGCGTTTCAAGAGGAAAATAGAACTGGGCTATGTGTTTGATTCAGTAAAAAAACTGCCGGCGGATGTTGTAAGACAAAATATAACTAACGCTGGCGGGCCAGAGGCCAGTAGATACCTGCTGGATCTTTGTGCCCCGTTGTCGTCATGGGCTAGGCCTGTTAAAAACAAAACAACCCTGGGCAATCTACAGCCCAGTTGAAACTTGCTCGACCTAAAAAAACAATATGTGTGCTCAATAAAGGAGAGAATTCTGCAAGTACAGACTGATAACTGGGATGCAGCACGGATTTTTTTATCGTGATAATAAGTGCATGCACTTGTTTCGAAAAAGTTGGAGAACTGGGAATTCGAACGGCGGGTGCTTATGCTACCCATCAAATAAAAATCAGGTGCCTGAAAATTCATTTCGAAACAAATGATTCAGCTTTATATCCACGTTGGCCCTCGACATGATGGTTGGAAGCAAATGCAAGATCATACCAAAAGATCGTTAACAACAATACCAACTTGCGGACGACAAGGTAGTACAACTACCAATACCAAACTAACTTATAATCTTTTTACTCCTGGCCCTAGTGTTCGTCTGGTAGAAAATCTTGCAAAGGACCAGCTCCCGCTCCTTCTCTTGCTCTAGGTCCCCGAGGTGGTACTGGTGCATCACCCAGTTGGTCCTCTGCTGGTCGAAGTTCTTGTTGGTGTGGAGCACCAGAACCTTTTTTGCTGCCCGTCTGCCGGCCGTTGACCATCACCGGCAAGGTGTTGCCGGTCTTGTGCCACATCGCGTGCATGCCACACTCCGACTGTATCTTGCGACGCGTCCACGCGCCCCTTTTGAACGCCCTGGAATTGCACTGGAAGAAATGCTTCCTTAGGCCACTCAGTGTGATACCTGCAGTATTGTGGAATACAGGTTTTAGTGTACCTAGTTGGCATTTTCATAACATCTTTGGCATGTTGCAGTCACTTGTTTCACTTTTTATTAACTGTCAAATTGTAATGGCTTCACCAGGTCTGAGTCTAAAAAGAAAAATAGAGCTATAAACAAAGGAATATGATTGTGCAAGTAGACGGCCGATCGGTGTCTTACCTGGAAGTTTCTCAGGTTGGGTGTAACATATACCGTGCTCGCTGTCGATGGTTGGTATGAACAAATAGATGAGAGAATGAAATCTCGTGCTTTCAGCCGTCACTTTGGCCTCAAGGTGCTCGATCAGCTCCTGATCCGTGGGATCGAACTTGACGCCAGCCGGCAGCACGGGCCAATCCTTCTTCGACTTGCATCGGTAATTCTAGTTATATGGTACTCAATGTATGATCAATCGACTATTTTAAGTGAATGATGAAAGATTTCGACAGATAAGTGGTACTCCAAATTTGAAGTCCAGAATACCCGAACACGCCGCCGGGATTCTTGTGTCACCTCACGTGCAGCGTGTTGTCACGTCAATTCAATGTGTGGACATGATGAATAATTTGACCGACGTATACTAGTACTGCTACTGTACTACTTACTAGTCGTATTTAGTGTCACAATTTATACATAGGTTTAACTAACAAGCACACACTTAAAGCCTAACTGATATATATGGAATATATATATGGCTTCTACACAGCATCTCTATCATCATTATCAGTACATCCTACGCAGGTGAGTTAGGATGCACTTGATCCCAGGAAGGTATCTATCCTTCAAACGAGAGGAGTGCTTCAAACTAACAACAGTACATAATATCCAACAAAAGAGGGTCGTGCTACAACAGCAGAATACATGGCTCAGTCTAGATATCAGCACGAATCAAGTTGTGCATATTTGCTGTTGGCATGAACCACGTCGCGGCATTTCGGGTTTGCAAAAGCCATCCATCGCATGGAAGCTTGATGCCTTTCACACACTGAAGATTATCTGGCAACAAGCTATGTCGATGAATCTCTGGATATGGTGATTCATGAAACCCATGGTATGATGTGTAAACACAGCCCCCCCTCGCGAATGGAAGTTGCATAGCACAGTAATCATCGCCGGTGATATGATCGATGATTGGTTGGATGATCGGATAATTGAGCCCGAGGAACAAGGAGTGGTTGCCGAGGCTGTAACCTCGCCTCCAGTTGAATACGCCTGGCCCAACGGACCTGGGATCTTTCTCGAACATGAAGCAGCCATAGCCATCAATGTCACGAACGCCCCACACATTGTACTACATGTGGTTTGATGTAATGGTTTGATCAATTTGGTACATGCGAATGAGCATCAAATGACCGCCATCAGCTGAACGAGCGATAAACCACCACCCATCGGCTGGTATGATTCCAGGTCCTGGAATCATGAAGGCCAGCGCATTTGCGTCTGCTGCAACAATTCAAATTGGAGACCAAAAGGACAAAAATAAACAATCATGTTCATAGTATGTGTGGAATTAAGATTATTATAACAGTGACACATATCATAGACAGAGAATTGCGATGCCGTGGTCATAATCATACCCCAAGTTAAAAAAATAAGCCAATGGCTTTCATATTCTAGCAATATGTCATGGTTCAAACATCATGTAACAATGAGAGGAAAGCAGCTATGACAGCGCCTACTCATATTCTACCATAGCACTTACTACTACTGTTCTCATATCAACTCTAAGCAATGACATGCGTTGTTATAAAAATCTTGTAAACGAGAGTACCATATAGCAATCATGATGTTATGCTCATAATATGTATTCTAACAATCATTAGATGCCAATTGTTCTCATATCAACTCTAACAATAACATGTGTGGTCATAAAAATCTAGGAAATGAGAGGAACATATAGCAATGATGTGGTTATAGACATGCTATGCATTCTAAATTTGTAACAAATGAACAGGCAGTCGTATTCCTAAGGTAAAGATGAGATGATATAGAACAATTACACGACGATAGATTCCACCAATATAGGTAGCCAATTTGTGCATCGACCGCGTAAACGATGCCATTGTGCACTATAGCATCAGACAGAAATGTTTCCTCAACAAGATTGATGATGAGCCATAACCATGTATGGCGACCGGATTCCAGATAGACTAATCCCTTGTTGAACAAGGCAATGAGCTTGTAATCCATGTAGTCTTCTGATGGTGTGGGCACTTTGCAGATTACAACTTTCTGCAAATAGAGGTCGAGCCAAAAGCTTGACGCGTCTCGTGCGTAGTAGGCAGGAGTGTCCGGCGGGCCGTGAGGCTCGATGGCGGCGGTATCCAACGATGGAAGGGTGATCTCTCGCTGGGTGTAGATATCCACGAGACGCCACGGACTACCGGTGTGGTGGATGAGGACGATCCAATTGGCCTTCATGCCCGCCCAGTAGTGGCCGCGCATGAAGGACAGGTGGAAGGGTAGTGGTAGCATGTCGAGGGGCACCACGGCGACCTCCGTAGGATCGTCAAGTCGTTGTCTGGGCCACCTGCGAGGATCGGGCATCAGCAAGCAGGGTGTCTTGAAAAGAGCCGGCTGGTTGCAGACGAGTAGACGGTACAAAGACACCAAGCATGCGGCCAGATGGACGGTGCTGAGTAGGTCCATACGACTACAGATCTGCTCCAAGAGAACATCGGGGAGGGAATTCCAATCGCGGCTCTGCGTGTCAGTCGGTTCTGCCATTGGGGTTTTCGGTGCCTGCGAGCCAGCGGGGAAGTGGATTCAGGCGGGCGAGCGAAGAAGCTTCTCCTCATGTGGCCGAGCAGTGAGCGGGGGGATATGGTACGCGCGAGCTACCAAGGAAGACGGCGCGGGCAGGCGAGCAGTGAGCGGGGGTAAATGGTGTGCGGCCGACGATGGGGAAGAGAGGAGGAAGAAGAAGAGACTAGTTGAATAGTTCTCTCTGACCGAGATGGGGAATAAATGGATCATGAGGACTTCCTTTCTACAGTATCCCTATGCCTCTACGCTCACTTCACTCATTTTGCTCCGTACCTAGTCACTTGTTGAAATCTGTAGAAAGACAAATACTCCGTATTTGGGAACAGAGGGAGGCTTTTACTCCGTACTATTTGGGAACAGAGGGAGTATCGCCATATGGAGGGAACATAGGAAGCTTGAAATATGAACATGTCAATGGGAGGGAGTAAGCCCCATGCATGCATGCAACATGCAACACTCACACATACACATGGACACACGCAACACTCACGCACCCATGCGGCACACAGCACACGACGCAACACACACGCTCATGCTCAAGTGCTCAACCTACTTCCTACGTACGTGAAAGACTATACATTTAGAGATTTACACATTGACTAGGGCATAATTAACGCCCAAAAGTAGCAGACTTATGTGTGCATGCGGCCATTGAGATAAGAAGATTAAATGAAGGCCGTTGCATGCTTTAATTAAGGATAGACATGTAGCCTGTACCTACAGCACAAGTTGGTGCATTAGTCAATCAATATCGATTTAGATGAAAGGCTAAACACATTGGAAGTGTAGATGTACATCATGTAGTACACTCTTTGTTGGAAGACCGAGGGAGGACACGTGCATGCACTCACATACACAGCCAGGGCGGTTCGCGCGCAAGGGTTGGACTCATGTCGCGCCTGCGTAAAGTTTTGTTTAACTGATTTCTTTGCTCTGCCAACTGACAGGTGGGACCCAAAAACCAAGTGACAATTTAACCAGTCAACAAAGTGCCACGTCGACTATGTGGCCGGTCAGTAGGGTGCAATACGGTGCTCTACGATGAGCTAGTGATTGCATAATCGCCGCAAAACTATATATAGTGACCGTAAAGAGCGTACTGTTACATACGTTGACCACCAGTGTATTTTTCTCTTTTCAAATTAAGCCATATTAATCGAAAAGGACGCAGTATGGACTACTACTACTAGTACTAGTACTGCTTTGATGTGTCGCGTCAACTTGCCGAACGAGGAGAAGCTTGCTTACTACGCCCCTCCCTCGCCCACGCGCGCCGTGGTTCGTAGGACGAGGAGAGGGTTTTGACTACAGCGCCCTCTCCCTCTCCCTCTCCCTCTCCCTCGCCCTCGCCCTCGCGGTGGACGTGCAGCAGTTCAATCGGTGTCAGATTGCCAGAAGCATATTGTACTGTAGTATCATCATTGTTGGACCTTCCGAAGAGGCGAAGAGCCAAGTGCAAGGTTCACACGAGTACGAACTGTTGAACCTCCCAAAGAGGCAAAGAGCCAAGCGCAAGGTTTTATAGGAGTTGTCGTCCTAGTAGGAGTGTACTAGTACAACTATAGCGAACGATGCTACTGTATGATGCCGCCACGTCACGTATATCCAAAGCCGTGCCACCTTTTTTTCTCAAAGAGCATGTTGGAGCCCGTGCAACAACCACACAAGTTGCACGTACACATAACACATTTACTAGTAATAAATTCTAAATGACAAATGCCAGTATGCCACACAAGTTCATCTCCAACTCATGTGATAAATTTGTGCACGACTAGTCTACATATATTCACAACGCTACCGTTCACAATTACTGTACTCCACTTACACGTTATAGATGGGCTACATGTCCTCCTCCAGGTTCTAGTCCCAGGTGTTCTTCATGGATGGCACGATCCATAGCGGTGGGCAACGGGAATCATCATCGCAGCTTTCTAGTCCGGTTCCACATGATGGAGACTCATCCAAGCTGAAGCGTCATAAATCAGGGATAGCGTGTCCCAGCATGTCGTTCATCCAGCGGTGTGCACTGAAGACACAACCATGCTTCATGAACGGCAGACCTTCCGTGTCGTGCACGGAAGGTGGCATCCACTTCACAATGGGATAGTTGTCCCCGATGAAAAGTGAGTACTCTCCAAGAGTGTTCCTCGCCACCCACGTAGCATCATGGGGGTCGAACTCGGCGCCGTTCATCTGGTACACGCGGCATCCCAGATCTGGACACATGGTGACGTACATAGTCAAGGTCCATGCATAATAATGTTGTGCTCAAATGTGGCGGTCAGTAATACTGTGCAGCAAATAGTACTACTCCGGTATAGAGGAAGTAAAATAACCGGCTTATTATATATAGCCACTCTTGGCTACATGGATGAGATAGTAAGACATGGAAAAACAAAAATGGTGGCAGCTAGTGGGTTCAAGTCTTCAAGGGCCTAGCTAGCTATACGCGTTCTCCAAGGTAAAAAGTACTCCTACTAGTACTACAAAGTATACTACTACAACAATGAAAGAGAAGGCAATAGGGTTAAAAAATGAAATACCTGGGTAGATGGTGACGGTCCGATCGTGGTAGATTATGTGACCATGTTGCACATCAGTGGTACCATGGGTAACGACTGCTAAGATAGTTGATCCCAATATGCCAAAGTCAGCTACAAGTTTCCAGGTTAGACCAAATCACGGATGCAAATGCACATCCAGGATCGGCGATCCTATTTTGATCGGGGGATGACTGGTCCCTGCAAAATAATGGAGTACCGTTAGGGATGCAAATGATGGTTTGTGCATTCTGTTTGTAATCTCCCATACCGTAGGATGTCAACCAGATGAAACAAGTCCCCTAGCTTGTCACCGCAAAGATGCGGCCTAGATGGCGCACGGCGTCTTCGAATGTGTAGGGGTACAAATCTGTCGCCGCCAACATGCGCCAGCCTCTACCGTTACTGCCTCCTGCATTGATGGCAATCCTTATGTCGAACACCGTGATGAGATAGTAATTGTCATAGCCGCGTCGCTTTGTCGGCGGGTCCGCAATTGCTATCTTCTTCAATCTCATGTAGGCATCATCATACGTATTCTTGCCCAGCCAGTCCGGAAGGCTGATCCCAATGGTGGAGAAGGGGTCTACCGGAACGGCCGCACTGCTGTGGATGTTGTGCAAAATGATGGTGGTATCCGGCCGGAGGTATGCAAGCCAATCTTCGTTGGCACCGACCCAGACCTATATATAAGACGGTGGGCAGTGGAGAAATTACGGGATGGAAATGGAATAACTATGTACTACATGATCAAACTCCATTACTGACCTGCTCATCGGACAAAATCCGACTACCTCTCAACGTCGGCAACTCTAGTGGAGTCAACATGCAACCATGGCCAGGGAGCGGTGGACTGTTCAAAGGATTGTCCCATAGAAGAACCTTCTCCTCGAGGATGCATGGAAGACCAACAAGCATGGCCTATTTAAGTAGCGTATTGAAAAAGTTGGTGCAGGAAGCACCGAGTCTTGCGGCGGTGAGGACGTTGGAGCGGCGTGCGATTTCTCCCACAGGATAGTCGTCCAAGGTCTCCCAGCCTCGACGAGGAGGAGAACCGCCTGGCGAATCCATGGGAGCAGCGACGAACTGCCTTCTCTTCGGGGGGAGGGGAACTGGCGAGGAGGAGATAAGAGCGTAGTAACCACAGGGCCTCGTCCCTTCCAACTGTAGATCGTTCCTCAGCGAAGGGGTGAGGCTATTATTTACTACTAGTACTCCCTTCGATTCTTTTTACTCTGCGCATAAGAGCAGACCCGGATACCAAGGCAGGGGCTCGCTGCATGCTTTCTAGACGAAAATACCCCTGGCGCATGGATGGGAGGAGTTAGCAGCTATAAATGCCCCATGCAGCCCATTGGCTATCCGCCCATGTTCTCCTCTCTCTGCATGCTGCATGGATGTCTCCCTCTCTCTCACATGACTACATGCGGTGGCGCTGGCCTATGAGAAGCTCGCGTGGAGATAGCAATCTTCTCTCCAGAAGTGACTTTTTTGAAAGAAAGGGATTATGGAACGTTATGGGATTGCATTATACTGTAAATAATAGCACTAGTAAGAAATTTTTGGCACTAGGTAGTAGTTTTTGGCGTGGATTAAGAAATTTTTGGTATGTTTTTGCCATTTTTTGTACATGCCAACTAGTGTCAAAAAACGTCTTACATTATGTGACGGAGGAGTACGTACTCGTACTGTAGCAGTACTAGTACTACTTTTCTCAACTAGTAGTGCGATGTATTGTACTTCTGCACCAGTTTTGAACTCTTGAATCTCAGGGCCAAGGAGCTACAGTTGGAAGTGGAGGGTACTACTGTTCTCTAGAACCATCACTGTACTATCAATGCAGGGGAAGTACACCTGCGTAGTGGCCTAGTGGTTACTCTCGGTGCTCTATTCAGCTCCTCCTCTCACGTAGCTGGCCTACTCAGCCGCTCCTCTCACGCACACACTAGCAGCCTGTTTATCAGCGACGGTTACTGCGGGGGCAGAACATTTGAGTTATTTGATACAACGAGACTAGGCTTTTCGCTTCCATTTGTGGAGGTGTAATGGATCTCGTCGAACTTTGTTAGTAGTTCCTTCTTTATGAATGAGATGAAGCAAAGCTTTTGCCTCCATTTAAAAAAACACGGCAAGAGGAATTTCTTTTATAGTAGAGCCGATAATGGAGTGAAGTCCATGCATGCAACGCCACAAGCTATAGAGTAGTAGTAGAGCACTTTACGTACAGAGCCATATTGCACAGTTCCACTGCCCCGCCAGGCTTTCCGGCTCCTCGGACTTAATTGGGAGGCGCTAGTTTAAATATGCTACTAGCTGGAAGCTGCAAGTGAGGTGCGGCTAGGGCGAGCACGCGAGCCACGGGATGCTGGGAAGGAAAACCCGTTCACGTGGCTAGGTTGTCCAGTGCACCCAGATTGTGGGGACGCACGTCCGTTTGACTTCAAAACTCAAACTACCCGTGTAAAATATTGGTTCACATCGAAGTGTAGTAGTCTATTTTTTTTAAAAGGCCGTCGTGCATTCGGCCGGGATCGAACCCACAAAACGAGGTATACACTCCCGCGACCACTAGTAGTACTCGTTGGAGTACAACACAACCTAGAATCGCCTTTTGTTGCTAGTAGTACGTCCATTGTTCCTTACAAGAAACCCCTAAGAGCATGGTTAATAGTATAGCCAGTTGTTGGCTATAAGCCAGTGCCATGTCATCTACAGCCCATCTTATAGCCAACATGTAGTAGTAGTTTATTTCTTATAGCCCGCTGACTCAGCTCTATTGTACTTGCTCTAATAATGCAAGAAACCACTAAAATGCCAAGAAACTACTACCACTTGCATACGTGGCAGACTTAAGATAAGACTACCTTATCAACCATTGTACATGCTCTTACTAATAAAAATCCTCGAGTGACCTCCTACCTCCGGCCCATCCACCTAGTCATCCTCGGCCATGGGACGCAGCTACCGTCGCCGGTAGAAGGTGAGGTCAAAACCGCCGACGGTGTGGAGCCCATGTTGTGGCAGCCCGGATGCCAGCTCCGTCCAGTGCTCGCGGCCGCTAGCTAGCCAAGATAGCTCCGTCCAGCTGCTTGTCTGCAAGGTTTGCTAGCTAGATTGGCAAGGCAGCGCGGCGGCTTGCTCATGCGCGCCGCGCTAAGGCCAGCCATCTGGCTCGAGCGAAGGCCAGCGCGACGGCTTGCTCGCTCGTGAGTCATGCTCGGGCCAGCCTGCCAACCCGTGCGGAGGCCAGCGTGGCATCCGGCCCGTCCGGCGGAGCGGCAGCCAACTCGCTCATCACCGGCACCATCGACAAACGCGCATCAGTATTGTTTGAAGTAATGTTCAGGAAAAATAATGATTTGAGGGGGAATAACATGGTAGAAGGTCAGATGTGGGTCCCTCGTGTCAACGGTCAAACAAAATGTGTTGGTTTAAGCTGCCTCGTCAGCACGGACATGTGGGCCAACCCTGTCATAAATGGGTTTAAACGAACCTAATCGGTAGGAGTACTAGGTAGTTTTTGGCATGGATTAAGAAACTTTTTGTATGTTTTTCTATTTTTTGTACAATAGATTTCTCCTAGGGCTGGTTGAAAGTGATAGTTTTTTTGTTAAATACTCTACATATTGTAAGTAGGAGTGAAAGTTAAGCTTTGGAAGCGAATAAGCAAGGCTAGTTACATAGTGCATATGTGTACATGATTGAAAGTAAATATCAACCATGAGTGAGTAATATCTTGATGGAAAACTCGAAACTATGGAATACTAGGAAAAGAAATGCATGGTTGGAAATACTAGCAATGTTCATGTCAGTTGCAACGAATCATAATTAGAATAATACTTATTCACAAACTTGGTACAAAACACTCTAATTTTGATATACATATGTCACTAGAGATATATTATGTTTCAATTAGAATATATTCCTTGGGCTGTTTTGGTGAGGTCAGGGAGGGATGTGGTTGGTTTTAAGATACTAATTATGGGTTTTTCTGCAAATTGGTAGACAAGTGGGATGTTGGTGAGAAAAGGCAACAACTTACCTCACAATCGTTAGATGTAGATCTAATGGTCAAAAACAACGAATGGCAGACACACCAGCATCACCAACTTAGTCTTGTGTAGGAGTACTAGCAAGATCCGTGCATTGCACGGAACATCAAGATGCATTTTTTTATAAAACACTTGTTGTGATTGACCCTTGCGGGAGTAATCCCATGTGTAAAAACTAATGATATCTCGAGAAATATGAGATAACGTGAAGAGGACTGGGGTGTGGTGGTGGTCGGTGCTCGAACTGAGCAGATGCATGGGGATTGACAACGCCGGCAGCGCCACCAAGCCAGTTTGTTCCAGAGGCTTCCTTTCTTAATTGCTCAACAATGAGGTTTGTTGGAGATAAGGATGAACAAGGGAAGGCCTTGTTTGCAAATGTGGAGAGGGGTGCGGGTATCTTTTAGTTTAATTTCCATCCGTCAGATATAGATCGGACGGTCTATATTTCAAGATGGCACACGTACCATCATCACCAACTCGGTTTTTTATAAGAGAAGAAATATAAGTATGGAGATACAAATGTATTATCGATACTTGCTTCCGTAAACTAGCATCTACATTCTATTCAACGCCTCGACATGTGGGGCCTTAGCACAATGACTTCTCGACTGTGTAAAATGAAGATTTTTCCCGTCGCCGACAAGGAGGGGGTGACGGCAGCGCGCTTTTTGGCTTGCTCTAGTCCTAGTAGTCATACTAGGTGGTCTAAGCACGTGTAGATTTATTCTTTTTCACGTCTCGTGTTCGCCGTACTGCCACGACTGTTCATGAATAGACGGTAAGTTATTCACGGGGAAACCCTTGTTGAGCATGTTTGCGAGAGAGAGAGAGAGAGAGAGAGAGAGAGAGAGTGCGTGATATGTTAGAGACTGAGGAAATGATAACAGATTCTTTGTGTCTATGTGTGTGGAGGATAGAGAGAGACATGTACATGGGGCTTTGTGTTGTGTAACGTGGAGACACATATACATAAATAGAGAGTGAGTGATACACATGCAGACATGAGGAGAGATGAGGATCCAGGTAAATGGGTGTTTGTGCGTGTCTGTGTGTGTTTGTGCACGCGTTTGTGTGTGAGAGGGAGAGAGTGTATGTGGAGTAGAGAGACCACTGATGATGTAAACCTAGTATAAGGGAAGGGGGAATGGTGTGACATGTGTAGTAGCGAGATAGCACGGGTGCGGGCGGGGGGAGCAGACTATTTGGAAGAGACATCGAGTGTGTGTGGGGGAGAGGGGTGTGAGAGCGAGAGAAAGAGAGAGCTAGCGCCGGAGAGAGAGAGGAAGAGAGGGGGCGAGAGGGGTCATTTGTGTCCATAAATGGCGTATAGATAGGGAGACAATGTTGATGTTGTCCGAAATTGGCCTATGAATGGAGACGCAAGGGAAGCGAGTCATCGTGTGTGTGATAGGGACTTCATGAGAGAGCTAGAATAGATGGTGTAGAGAACAATGTGCGAAATAGAGAATGATTATACATTAGGGAGCTATGCAAAGAGTCACGACATATATGTATACAGGGAAGGAGCTGGGGTAGGTCCGCATGTGGGAGAGATAGAAAGAGGAGAGTGGTGCACAAGGAGACAAAGTGTGCTTGTTTGCAGTGGGGGTGGTGTGTGAGGTGAGTGCGCGAGAACCACATAACTAGGGAGATCGATGTTTGGGGGCAACGTTTTGTGTGTATGGTAAATATACACTCTACATAGTGCGTGTGCTTGGGTAAGAGAGATAGCGGGAGACCTAGAGAGTGAGGGAAGAGATGTGTGCATGCCCGAGAGACAAAGTGATAGAGACCTATGTTGGGGTCCGGACTTTACAAGAGAGAGGGGTGTTAATGTGCTCGTGTGTTGGTGTTTGGGGGAGAGAACGACTTCTCTCTGTGTGTGTGTGTGTGTGGTGGGGGGGTTGACTTCAGAAAAAGAGTGAGGTGTCTATATTTGAGGGACTTTAGCGTAATTGAGATATTGTGCACTCATGGTTGATCAATTTGTTTCACAGTTTGTACTATGAGATAACGATACTTTTGAACATGCGTGATATACCTTGATGTACCAGAATTACAAACCTAAGATTGGAATTTTGGAATTCGACTCCATCATTAGCTTTTGTAATTCATTTAAACGAAGGTACATTTTTTAAGCCGGGATTTCGTGATTTCAAATTCATATATCAAACCTAGAGATATACACATACGGGCATGTTCAAACTTTATAATCAACCACTTTATTCATACACATACACATTTTTGCTTTTGTCATCATATTTAGGATAAACACATTTGGAATTTCATTTGAATTGGACCGTATGATGGTATTTGCTTGTAGTAGCTCAATGATCCATATTTGAATTGAATGGACAATCTAAGTTTCGAGTTGGAGACATTGATTTTCAAAACTTGCACATTTTTTTGCGTGCAATACAAACAAATTGTCGGCCATGATATCATAGTCGGCCGTACGAGAGTAGAATACTTATAATTTTAGGCGCCAAAAGCTTTCAAACTTCCCGCTCACATCGAAATATCACGTGCCCGAAAGTTTAGCCCTGCGATATTCCTGTTTTACCCCTGCCACATGAACGGAAAAGGGCTGCTTTGGTAACTCCATTGTTTTCCCCTCTTTGCCCCCAACATTCTTCCCCAGAGCCCCTCCCCTTCCCCTCCCCGATCCCCCCCCCAACCACGGCAAGCCGCCGAATCTAGTCCTCCGCCGTAGCGGTGGACCTCACACCCCGCCGAATCTACCTTCCGCACCTTGGAACCCCCAACTGCCAACTCACCACTTCACCGGAGCCACTTCAGCGACTGGCTTGTCCACCGCTCCAGATCTCCTTGACCGCCATCATGGTCCACTGCACCGGATCTGCTTAACCGGCGCCCTTGTCCACCACAGTGTAGGCCCTTCATTGACTCCCTCGTCCGCCCCTTCGCTGGCCCTTCATACAAGCCCTCGTCTGCCGCAACAGATCCGCCTCACCAAAACCACTGTACAACACGCCCGCCGAAGCCTTTGTCCACTGCACCGGACCCGCTCCACGGACGCCATATTCAACTCCACCGGCCCTGCTTTACCGACGCCGCAGCCTCATCAGGTTATTTCGATTTGTACTCCTTTGGTTTTTCTCTTTATCGTGCAACTGTTCACTTACCACAGATGACCTTTCTTGTATGTCGACAGGCGCCGCAACCGTAGCACCGGAGCCGCTTAAGCGACGGCGACAGCCGACCCAAACTCAACCGCAACAAGAGCACCATCGACGATCCTTAGCTATCAAGTATGACAACGATACCCATACGCCGCCGAAAATCAGGTACTATTATCCAATGGCCGGCGCCTACGTTCACTTTCCTAGCATAAGCACCGCACCTTTGAATTTCTTCAGGGCATCATTCAGTTTTTCATGAGACGCGTTATTCTGCTTGCACCTATAGGGCCATACTTCTGGCAGTGAACATGTTACATGTGCTAAATTACATACCAGTGCACATATAGTTAATATGCGTTAGTTTTGTTCTGATGCCACCTGTTGGTTCCATCAGACTGCTTAATGTTCTCCATGCTTAATTACACATCAGCAAACTAGCATGTGGTTCCGCTACTTTTTGTTTGTTTTACCCTACATTTTCTGATGCTAGCTATTACATCACTGCTCCGAGCCTCTGTTCATTACTTGTTTGGGTGTTCTTGATCTTCCCAAGTTGCATGACTAATTTGATGCTTCTATTAATTATGGAGCTGCCAACCCCATCAAGCAAAATATTTGTTCTTTTGGGGCTGGCACCTCGAACAAGCATAAAAATAGAGGGAAGCAGATATACTCCCTCCGATTCTATTTACTCTGCGCATAACTCTTGACTCACATACCAAGGAGGGCACTGGTTTAATTTTCTGGACTAATTTGCCAATTAATTAGGGCGGAGGCGGATGGGGTGGGGCACAAAAGGAAACCAGCGCTAGGAATCGGCAACGCGCAAACTAATACGAGAAAACTGAGAAAAATTTATACGCAAAGTAAAAAGAATCAGAAGGAGTATTGTCGTGTATGCACACACCCTTCTTTCATTAGTTTAGATGAACCATTGATGATCAATTCGGACCAGTGCATGCGATTAAAATTAATTTTACCTAAATAGATGGTGCAGAATAAACTACAACAACTAGATTTGCAACCACGGGATGCTGACGATATATTCAAAGAACATTGCAACAGCAGCTAGGCTTCACAGCAACATATGCTAAGCCAGTGTGTTTTAGTACATGTGAAATGTAATGCGAGTGGGCTGCTTTCTTGGCTTGTGCCCTCAACGTGTAATCCTACCGAATTACAAATAGTTCAGTTGTCTTCTTTGTTGTATTGCTTGATTCGAATGCTTATTTGTTGTTACGATATACCTGAGTTGGCCAATATGTCAGCAGTGCCTGCTGTACTATCGTAAAGAAATGCATGCCTATTTCATTTGAGTCCTTAACTTTTCCTCTCAGCTTCATCACAAGACTGTCTTCGTAGTTTATATGAGGCCACACTGTTAAGTGCTTTCTCAGATTATTTCAACTGCTTAGATGCCTTGGCAACTTAAATATAGCGGTTGTACACTCCCTTTCAACTAGGGATGTCAACTGGGTCCGGTTTAATCCCGATTAAAGTCCACTAGTGGTATGATAGTTCAAAAGAGTTTTTTTTGTTTTTTTGAGGAAAATGAACTAGGGAGGTAGCAAAAACTAACTAGATGGGACTGGTGGATTTCGTTTATTTGCCACTTACATCCCTAGTTTCATCTTACCATTTTAATTTCTTTTCGGCTGATGCTGCTTCGAACCATTTAAATATAGTTTGCCATGCTCGACAATAATTCGTCCATCGTTTACCATGTAAGCTTACTGCCTGGATCATATGATAACTATCTCTTACTGATGTCCAGCGGAAACCTTTTAGGATGCCGTTCACAGTAGGACACAATGTACAACCCCAGAATCTATTTGTGGAAGCAGTGCGCCATCCATGTTACTAGATGGTAGCAGTTCAGAGGCAACACCGCCGAAGAGCGGTCTGAGCACAGATATCATAGTGCTTGAGGCTCTACTAGAGGCAGAAAGAGATGGTGTGGCTGCCATGAATGAGGTAATATTTATCTTGAGGCTGGAAATTATGGAATTAGCGGCACACATTATGCAAGCAACCCAAGAATTGGAGGAAGTAAGAATGTTGCATTTGAAGACGAAGGAGGTCCTGATGTTTCTGCTATCTGAAGCCCAAGATAATCCCGGTTCATCTTTAGATACCAATTGAAATTTTCATTAGATTATTGTACTTGCATGTTGTGTCATGTCTCTGAATGGATTATGTTGCAAGACCCCCTATGTTGTCCATGTGTTGTAATGATCCGAATTTTTTAGGCGAGTTAATCCTCAGAACTTGTATGATTGACATAAGGTGAACTGTTTGTCGTGTGAGCATATTGTATTGGATGAAATAACTGTTTGACTCAGAGTGTATCCAACCTACTGAATTCGAAGATCACGGCATTTCTAAATCATAATCATATATAAAGGTGGAATAAATCTTTGTTGTGGTTTTGAAGAAATAAATAACAAAACGTATAATTATCTGTGGATATTCGTAATCGAATACAAATTGGATTTGAATTTAGTTTGCCAGGTCCCAGGGGAAACGTGAATGCTAATTCTACCAAGTTTTGAACGAAGCGGCTAAACACCCACTATAATTTGTGGGCTGCTCGAAGCAAGTGTTTGCGAGATGGAAATTACTGTCTACCCTTGACACTTGACATCCTTATCGACAGGATTTACACTACTGTCAATAGGGGTAGACTAGTAACTTCAATCAGACGTGACACGACGGCCTCTGAGCCCATTCAGACACGGTGGGCGCCAAACGTGGGCGGCAAAACACATTTGATTCAAGCTCGTCCGAAAGACATGTGTCTCTTCCTCCATTTCCCCATTCATACACGGTGGGAGGCAAAACAAACTCTCCTCGTCCGAAATCTATGTAGGCTTATATTTTAAATAGGGGCAGATGTGTAACTTCCATCAGACGTGACACAATCGCCCTACCTGCCAGCCCCGTTCATACACCATGGGCGCCAACCGTGGGCAGCAAAACACCCTCTCCTCGCCCGAAATCGACGTAGGCTAATATTTTAAATAGGGGCAGATGTGTAACTTCCATCAGACGTGACACAACCGCCCTACCTGTCAGCCCCATTCATACACCGTGGGTGCCAACCATGGGCAGCAAAACACCCTCTCCTCGCCTGAAATAGTTACCAGCAAATATTTGGGAGATGCGAGATTACCGTCCTATCCCCAACCGACACGATGTCCGAAATTTTAAACGGGGGATAAGTTTGTAACTTTCCCCCATTTCAGAGAAGCGCGTCCCAAAGTTTGAGATCCCCCTCCCCTCCATTTCCCCATTCATACACCGTCGGTGGCACGACAACCTCCGCACTGTGGCCAGCCTCCTCCGTCCGCCACCCCATCCTCCACCTTGCCGGAGCCGCTACCCCTACCCCGTCGTCCACTGCAAGAGATGGACGTCTCTCATCCACGGCGCTGGACCAGCATCCTTTCATCGCCTCCTCACGCTTCATTGGCGTCGTCGTCCACCTTGCCATTGCCGCTCCTATGACCGCCTCGTCCACGGCAATAGGATATACCCCCCGTCCCGGCCATCCGCCATCTAAAGTCTTCTTCCCCGCCGCCAACAGCCATCGCACCCGCAGCACCCTCAATGTATCAGCATAGGCCTACACGGCGTCGCAAGAGAGGTGGTACTCTTCCATATGTGCTTAAGTTATTGATCTCACCCGGAAAATAGATCGTAATTTGTTTACTGTACTTTTCTTGTCCGTACCAAATCGTAGTGGCTAGTTGAAAGAAAACATTGGTTGCGAAGTAGCTTTGTCCGGTTTGCACCTTCAGATCCGCCATGGCACGGGCACTATACTCATAAAGCTTATGGTTTCCCCCCTTTATATTCACTACCATCATCATAGGTGCTTCGTGTCATGCTAGCACTGCTCCTCAAGACCTCAACCCAAAGCTTACATGTTGAAATATGAATCTGATATGATGCTCATATCACTAAAACCGAGAACGTTTAATTGGTCACCTAATGTTCCTATATTCGTTTCGAAAAGCATGTGCGCCACCCACTGGTCCAGCTAGTTCCACTTTCCTGATTTTTCTCTTGATGCTTAGGGTTTTCCCCTTTTATCTACTCTACTATGATCTGCATAGGTGCTTTCTGTCGTACTAGCATTACTCCACCCTTCAAGCTAAACAACACAACACTCAGAATTCGAAAGCTTAGTTGTTCAAATATGATTGTGATATGATACTGATATTAGTTAACCAACACATTTAATTGGTTAGCTAAAGGTCCCACTTGAGTTTCCAAATGCATGTCGCGACATATAGAGAGACAGCATAATTGCATTTCTTTGTCACTTGTTGACCGTACTTTCTTGTCCATACCAAATCTTAGTTGTTATTTCAAAGCAAACATCGATTGCTAGCTACCCTTTGCGCGGTTTGCAGCTTCAGATCTGCCATCCCACTGCCATGGTCAACACTGTACTCATCATGCTTATGTTTTCCCCATTTTATGATGACCACAATCAGCCTACGTGGTTCGTGTCGTAATAGCACTGCTCCACCCATCGAGCTAAACAAGCTTAGTTGTACAAATTCATATCTGATATTATTGCTGATATTAGTAAAACTGAGAGATGTTTAATTGGTTAGCTAAATGTTCCTACTTTAGTTTTGAAATGCATGTGAGCCACATATGGAGAGACTGGAAAGAATAGTATTTCTCTGTGCGCTCTGGTTCATCATGGGTGGCCAACCGACATTGTATTAAAAGACTTGTAATATCTTCAATCTGCTTGCTCCTCTGCTCTTCTTTGAGATGATACTCTTCTCTTGCGGTCGACTGGTCAGGTCGAGTTGTTCTCCCTTAGTATATTTTGAATCTGTCAGGTCAGGTCAACTTGTTCTTCTTTACTATATGTTGAAGCTATCATCTGCGAAGTGTCATCACTTCTGGAGCTCTCATATTTTGAGTAGTAGGCCACATTATAGTAATGCACACAGAAAATTACAGCATGCATGGCATCTTTTAAAAGAATTGCAGAGATAGCACAAAGGGGTTTACAGGGAGGCAGTATTGGATTAGAATCACTTCTGCATTACAAAGAAAATCTCATTGTTTTTATGTTTTCATGCATGTCAGATATTGAACATTATCAAAATGAATATGAGAATGGGCACACAAGAGGAATATTGCGGAATGATCCACTGCCTAACAAACTTGGCATCGTGGAGGATGGCCTATCTTATTCACCCATCAAGGTGCTTACTCTAACTTTGCAAAGTTGTATTGGTCGCACATATTTTGCTTCTGACCTCTTGCATTACTTCTACTTTGTTACACCATCTTCTTAGTTTAAGCATCATATATGAGTATATGTCATACCTATCCATTTTCTGTACCTATTCCATGTGTCGTCACACTATGTTTTTCCAGTCAAATGTTGTTCTTTCGTAATAGGTGTCCAAAAGGAAGAGGGTGAGTGCAGGTCGTCAAGGAGTACAAACTAGGTATTTGGAAAAGGTAGTGACACCTGTTAAATCAGATAGATCAGCAGCCACAGAAAACACATGCCCAACTGTACCACACTTTACCCCTACTCCAGTGGCCAAACCCCTATTAGAACTGCTAGGAGCCCAGCGTCAGGTACTGTCTATGATATCAATTCAAAATTTGAACTCCTAAATTTCTGCTTGTGCCTTACCTTCTCTCTTGTATGAAAACTAATTTCAGATGAATCTCCTTGCTCAAAGGATCATACGATCTCAAAACAATAATGGGCTCTACATTGCTCTTGTTAGTACCTCTCTCCCTTTTGCCTTGTAACACTGTACTTAATTAATTTCTATTTGATTATGTATCATCAGTCTGCACCTGAGCTTCGTTATCCTCTGTTTCTTCCAATATTATTTGATCTATATTTACTCTTTGCAAAATGTAGACTAATGGCAACGCTTATAAAGAATTTTCTTTGGGGAATTTATTGAATTATCCTTCCATCAACATGGAGAAGGGCTTTGTCCAGCCCGTGTTAACATGTAATGTAAGTTCATCCTTCTCAAGCCTTCAAACTTTGTTCTAGTATAGATTTGGATAGGCATCATTTCCTCCACTGTTGTTTGCTTTGCTGTTTACATCTGATTGGATGTTTGCAACAACTACCAGTTTCAAATTGTAGTTGTAAAAACATGTTCCTTATGCAGAACAGATCCATTTATTTGCTTATATAATTGTGAAACCTGTTACATGTCTCCTTGTTTCTCTTTCAGACTCGTATCTCTTACGCCAGGCAGAACTTTAGGGAAGATAGTGAGCCAAACCATCTTGAGGACAGCGAGATGACCCCAAGGTCCTGTCTTGATGAAGACAGTGAGTTGAAGCTACTCACCAGCAGGTGTGAGACAACATCTGTGTAGTCACTGCATCAATCAGTTCGACTTCTTCAGTCTCGACATAAAGCGGAAAGGCTTGCTTCAGCTCAGCTCCGACTTGAAGTCAAAGATGCAATGAAGATGTTAGAGGACTGCCATGCGCACCATCATGCCTTAAATCTAGTGTTGATGCATCTATTGTTGACACAACTGAGGTCTACTTAGCTTCTTCAACTGTTGGGGGGCGACCTGGCCAGGCCTAGTGCCTTCTGAAGTGCTCTCAGTTTTGTACATTCTTTTGTCGGCGCGTTTATTTGCACTGGTGGCGAACTTTGATGCCCAGTGGATGTAATATGTGTGATAGCCGTGATAGCCTAGCGTAAGTTGCTTGCTTATTTATTTCCTTGTTGTCTTGTTTATTTTTTTGCTTCTAGTCATTGCAGTTCTTTTTCCGCGGTTTGCTAGTGGCTGCAATAACCTATTTTTTAAAACTAGGCCACAATAACCATGGGCTAATATTTACTGTAGTGACACTGGGCCTCCTAAGGGCCGTAGAAACAGTGGGCCTTCTACGGGCCGTAGAAACAGTGGGCCTTCTACGGGCCGTAGAAACAATGGGCCTTCTACGGGCTGTATCATCAATGGGCCTTATACGGGCAGTATGATCGATGGCCAAACATGGGCCAATAACAGGCCGCATTATGGCCGTAAACGGGCTAGAGTTGGAATCGTCCGTTCATGGGCCGACCATAACGGGCCATCGTTAATAGGCCGTATTTGATGATGCTATGAAAACGGCCCAACGTATTAACGGACCACAAACGGGCCGACTGTAACCACGGGCTGAATTTGGCCCACAAGCAGAAAATGACAGTAACGGGCCGTAAGTAAATGAATGCTGGAAATGAGCCCAAGAATAAATGGGCTCTGAGAAGGCCGAAAGATAACATGGGCTGGAAACGGCCCAACGGAATAACGGGCCGTTAATGGGTATAAAGTGATACACTGTTCATTACGGGCCAGTTTCACCACGGGCCATTAATGGGTGTAAAGTGATACACTATTCATTACGGGCTAGTTTCACCATGGGCCGTTAATAGGCCAAGAGTTAGATAGGGCCTCATATGGGCCGAAAGACGTCATGGGCCATACCTGGGCCAGAAGTGAAAACGGGCTGGAATCATATTGGGTGGCCCAGATGACGCTACTGGGCCTAATTCGGATAGGGCATAACGGGCCTTGGGTTAGCGAGCGGTAAATGGGCTATATGCGAACATGCCGTTAACAGTCTTTACATGGGCTGGCCCGCCACCTTTTGACCAAGTCAAACGGGCCGGCCTTTTCACAGGAATGGGCCTCTGTTGGGACGTGCCACGTGTCGACGTATCATAGGCGCCTATCTGACCCACTGACGAGCTGGCACGTGTGAGATCGATGAAAAGAGGGGCGAGAGTTTACACATTTGTCTGACCGTATGAGAGACACGAGGCAAGGACACATAAAGGAGGAGATTGAAGGTGAAAGTGCGTTATATCGACTAGAGGGGGGTGAATAGGCGATTTTTATGAAAGTCTTCAAAACTTGGGAGTTGTGAAGACAAACAGTGAAGATTATGCCTATTACTATGCAGTGGAAGTTAGATTACACTAGGCCAGCCATGGTCATGTATTCAATAGAGTGAAAGCACAGTGACAAACAGCTTCAGTGTAATAAGGATCAAGTAGGAAGAAGTTATGAAGCCAAACAGATCATGCATTCACGTTGTGAAGACAAATGATAAACTAAGCATGCAATGACTTCACAATGAGTAGCAGCAAGAGAAGGAAGTGAAGATGAAACCAGTGACTCATTGAAGACAATGATATGTTGGACCAGTTCCAGTTGCTGTGACAACTGTACGTCTGGTTGGAGCGGCTAGGTATTTAAACCTTAGGACACACAGTCCCGGACACCCAGTCCTGAACACATAGTTCAGGACACCAAGTCCTCACCGTATTCTCCTTGAGCTAAGGTCACTTAGTCCTCGCCCAATCACTCTGGTAAGTCTTCAAGGTAGACTCCCAAACCTTCACAGACTTTGTTCACTGGCAATCCACAATGTCTCTTGGATGCTCTGAACGCGACGCCTAACCGTCTGGAGGATTCACAGTCCTCAAGTGTAATAAGTCTTCAAATCACACAGACAAGAAGACTTAAGTGATGCCCAATTTACTCTGGCTCTGGGTGGTTAGGGCTTTTCTCCTCACTAGGAATTTTCTCTCAATGGCTTCGAGGTGGGTTGCTCTCAAACGACAAAAGCCGTGCACTGAAATCTGAGCAGCCAACCGTTTATGGTTGTGGGGGTGGGCTATTTATAGCCACTTGGCAACCCGACCTGATTTGTCCGAAATGACCCTGGGTCACTAAGGAACTGACACGTGTCTCAACGGTCAGATTTCGAACTCTCATGGCAACTTTACTTGGGCTACAAGTAAAGCTGACTTGTCCGGCTCTGGACAAGATTCGCTCTCATTGTCTTCACTCGAAGACATAGGTTTTTGATTTAGGCATCACTTCAGTCATTCTGACTGGTTCTCCTGGACCCCACTTAACAGTACGGTGGTTCCTATGACTCAACACAAAATAAAAAGAACTACGAAAGATCTAAGTCTTCGAGTTCCATAGGCTTCATAACGTGTCTTGTTTTGTCATAGTCTTCAATGTGAATATCTTCATATACCACCTTTGTCTTCAATGTCTTCATACATTTTTAGGGGTCATCTCTGGTAATAAAACTGAATCAATGAGGGACTTCTACCTGTGTTTTCCTGCAATTCTCACAAACACATTAGTCCCTCAACTAGGTTTGTCGTCAATACTCCAAAACCAACTAGGGGTGGCACTAGATGCACTTACAATCTCCCCCTTTTTGGTGATTGATGAAAAACTAGTTGAAGTTTTCAATGGGGAATATAAAGTGTGAAGTTTGTAGAGGAATTGTCTTCATAAGTTGCAAGAGCTCCCCCTGAAGATGTGCATATAAGTTAATTTGCTTTTGGAATGCAAATGCACATGGCAGGTTGTACTTGTGGAGATCAGCTTCAGCTTATGATGACAATCCATTATGCATGTGAAAGTATATGAATATAATGACATGCATAATGGAAAATGGACGTCTGCAGAATGAGATGAGTGCGGAATTTATCGTCGCACATGCGGAATTTATCTTCACAAACAGAGTGGTAAACAAGTAGCAGACGACCATCGAGTTTTAGTGTTTACAACTCAAAAGAACCAAATGAAGCAGAAACAAGAGTTGTAAACACGAAGCAAAGTATAACAAAACAAGGCACCCGCCCATGTTGACCCGCTTGAAGACTATAAACATCATATGCTTCTCCCCCTTTTGTCAGGAATGACCAAAAAGGTTTTAAGACATAGAGTTTTCTACGCGTTCCCAGGCGCAGCAGGGTCAGTGGAGTTGTTTGGCGGTGCTGAGCTTGGAGGTGCTGAAGCGGGTGGTGGTGAAGTAGCATCATCATCTTCATCAATGATCCTCGCAGTGACGGTGGCAGCAGATGAGGAATACTCAGAGTCTTCAAGTGACGGTGTGTTGCGCATCACAGCCCTCCTAGGAGGTGTGGTGTCAAATTTGAAGCGCTCTGTGAAGCCATCCTCTTCAAGTTCAGCTTCAGTGCAGATCATTGAGAGCCCTTTCCACGTACGATGGCAAGTCTCATGTGTAACGAAGGCATTCTTGGTGGCCAGGTTTCAAAGACGATTGACATCCACCAAGAGGCTCTTCATCTGACGTTTCAACCAGTCGTGATGCCTATCTTGCTTTTGGTGAAGGGCCACAAGAAGCTCTCGGTCAGTGAGGACACGAGCACGCTTCTTGGGTCTTGGAGCGTTTGTGCTATCTGTGGCTTCAGTTGATGCTGGTGCACGTGTAGTGCCAGCCATCGGATAGACCCTGGACATGGCTTCAACACCTTCAACATTCTGCGTGAAGCTCTGGTGTTCGGCATTCTGAAGACTTATTGGTTGCTTGGCAGGCTCAGGGTATATTGCTTCAGCAGAGATATCCACATCTGGCAAGAAGATGCGATGGTTTCGGGCTGAGGGCTGATACGAAATTGTAGAGTGCAGTTTGATCAGCCTCATCACCCAAGGGGCATAGAATTTTAGACCAAATAAGTCCGAGCCTGACGCTGCAAGTTATCGTATGAAAAGATCCTGTGCGTTGAAGCATTTTCCATGCATGATATAGAATATGAGAGTCTTCATTGCACCCTCAATCTTGGCATGTGGAGAGTGTCCCTTAATGGGCCAGAGAGTCCGCCGGATAATGTGATATATGGTCCTGGGCAGGTACTCTAGGTCTTCAACGAAGAACTCAGTTGGATAGGGTGCATCCTGAGGCAATGGCTTCATCATTGAGAGCATCTGACTCATATTTGGTTCAGGTCTCTGGAAAATACTCTCAATGGCTTCAGAATGTGGTTGGCAGCCTTCCTCGAAGAATTCGCCTGGAGTGGGCAGGCCGGTGAGCTCAATGATATCAAATGCATTGGCTTCATGATGGACATTTCCGGTCATCCACTCCAGGATCCAAGTCTTCGGATCTCTGTTGTATCCTTTGATATGGAGAGTGGCATAAAACTGAAGCAGAAGCTCTTCGTTCCAGTGCTCTTCATCAGTCACGAACGGCAGCAGACCCACTTGCCTGAAGCAGTCCAAAGCTTCCTCAAGACATGGCAGACCAGCAATGGCTTCAACCTCAAGGCGCTTGTGAGGGAAGATGCGACCTTGGTTGTATAATATGCATGAATAATAGCTGCGCTGTGAATAGCTCCAGAACCTATCTGATACAATCCTTTCCCTTGAATAGGGATTCTTGGAGCTATTGAAAAATGTGTTGTCTGCCTTGAAGCTATTTATATCAAAGGAGCCAGGTGCTGATGCAGGACCTGCGAACCTTGGAAGCCTTGGGACTGGCTTCTGGACATGAGGCATGTGCTCTATGTGATAATCAAATTGTGGACCTACAGCAGACTCAGGAACTGAAGTGTCTGGCTCAGTGGCTTCGCTGTCCGCTGAAGCATTTGGTGGGGCAGGCTCCACATTGGCTTCAGTGTTTGTAGTTTGAGGGACAACTTCAGGCACGTTCTCCTGGGAAACTGCATCTTGGTGGAGCGAGGGAGTGGGTTCTGGAAGTGCTTCTTCATTGTCTTCGGCTGATGCAGCCGGAATTTCTGCAGACTAGACTTGAGGCCGTGGACCTTTGCGAAGCCTACGGAACGCAGACGACGCTTGTGGTGTCGGAGTGGGCTGGGCCTCAATGTCTTCTTCCTCTTGAGGGCGATCCGCCCATGACTCATCTTGTGCCATTGGCGTCAGAGGACGTCCAATGCTGATGAGTTCGCTTGTTTCAAGCTGAGGAAGGGCTGCATCACCTTGCACATTGTCCTGATGACCAATGTCTTCAGCAGCTATTGGATCGGCTGCTGGAATATCTTCAGCGTCAGGTGCCTCTGTGGGAGCAGGCTCATGAACTGTCAGTCTTCTTTCTGCATTGGGGTGAATGACAGAAAGTGGTTCAACCATCAAGGGCTCTGTGGGAGCAGCCCTAGATTTCTTGGTCTTGCGCTTCTTTTTACTGGGGGCAGTAGGAGAGGCTTCAGAGCTCTTCCTTTTTCTTGCTTCAGCTTCTGCAGCTCTAGTCTTTTTTAGCTCTGAAGCTGTTGACCGGCTCTTTGGCTTCGAGCCGGTCGTGGCGGTTGGGAAGACAATCGGAGTAGCTGCTTGTTTTGATGTCTCTGATTCACTCATGGCAGGCTGCTTCTTCTTCTTTGCGGCCATCTTGGGGTCGATGCCAGGACGCCCAAGTGCCTTGCGCTTTTCAGCCTCGTTGTAGGCTTGAACACATTTGTCTGCCAAAGACTTCATCCTTTCACGCGAGCCTTGAGCTTCAACACGCTTCTTCAGAAAGTTTTCTTTGAGATCATGTAGCATGATTTTGAAGCTCCTCACTTCCTGCACGCTGAGGCTGGCCATGTGCTTCTTGAACTGAGCTTTTTCGTGATCAATTTTCTGCTTCAGCTCAACAATGCGCTGAGCAATGGCCAGTTCTGAAGCAATTGCGCCTTGGAAGGCGACGCTGAGTCCAACAGGCAGCTGCAGATCATTGAAGCTTATATCTGGTGTGTCAAACCATTCATCGATGAAGCTGTGGATGATGGCGACATCAAAGAGAGGCAGATTGTTGAAGATTTCCGCTTCCTCCTTGCTTTTGATGAGCTGTTCTAGTGCGTCATCGCCCAGATCTTCATCGCTTGATAGATCAATGGCTTCACTGCGCAGAATGGCACCAGCAGTGAGCTCTTTACCTGTTTGTTGCTGGAGCTCCTTTTCCTTCAGGGGCTTGGAGACGCGGGATACGTCTTCAGACTGCACACTGACTTCAGGAGGTGCAGTTTTCAATGGCTTCGCCCTTGAGATTTTTGAGGCAGGGGCCGGCTTCGAAGCTTTTGCTTTGTTTGTCTGCTTTGGCTTCGGCACAGCAGGAGCTTCATCAGACTCAGAATCAGCTGGAGGGTCATTCACAGCAGTCCCTTGGACTAAGATGTGGGTGATTAGGCCCTCAAGATTGGCAAACGGACCGATGATATTGGGTTCCACGTCGCGTGTGCCATCTGCCCTTGGTGAGGAGGGACCAGGGTTGAAGTCAAGCCCAAACTTCTTCTTGTTTAGCTTCGCTGACTGTTGAGCAAACTGAAAGTTGCGTTTGAAGAGATTGTCGTCACGACACCAGAGAAGTGACGACGGATGTGCATCATCAGGCTGTGGTCCTCGGACCATGCATGGGTAGAAGCCTTGAGCAATGGCTTCATCTCTGGTCCTGGGTACAAGGTTCTTGTATAAGATATCCCCCCATGGACTCTTGATAGCATTCTTTTCGGCATACTCCTGGGTGACGAAGCGGTATTTGAACCACTGTTCTGCCCAATAGCGTCGAATCCATTGGATTCGAGTCTTGCACTGCCCATAGCTCTCTTCTGGATCTGTTTTGTACATTTCTGCCAAGTCTTCAGGCAGATCCTTGGAAGTTCCCTCACGTCTCTGTCTGCCCCCCTTTCTTGCTGCTGCAACTGAAGCCATAAACTTTAACTTGAAAGGCTTCAAAACTTTCAAAGGCTTCAAAGGCTTTCTTTTTCTGGACCAACAGGAACTGGCTTCAGGAGAGTTTATGTGATGCTGTAGGAATTCTGCAAATGAATGCAGACTATGAGAACCGAAGGATTCTCCCACGGACATGTACCTGTGACAGCATTAAGGTGCGAGGGAAGGGGAAGAGGTCATATGCATTCTCAGAAGGTTTTGAAGATTAATGAGTTTAGAAGACATTGACCTCATTGTGCGAAGACATTCACTTATAGATAAGAAGTTGGTTCCAGATTTGTACGAACCCATAGATCAGTACAAGTGAGGAATCTAACTACTTTATGAAGCACAAGTGAATATACTAGGCATGTTATGAGATGCAGGGAGAGATCTAACTGGTGTAAAGAGAAACTTCTTATGGTAGAAAGTGACAGAACCATGAGATCAAAAGAGGCTGTAAAAAGAAGTTTTATTTACCACACTGGAACTGCTAGACGGAAGGAAGTTGATGCCAAGAAGTTCAGTCCTCCGCGCCCTAACTTGGCGACGGAAAACACCTACGGCGACGGCGGAGAGGACGATGTCCGCGGTCGGCGTGAGGACGGCGTTGGAGAGGTTGCGGCAGCGAAGCGCTTCATCTCCGGCGTCGTCGAGTGCTAGCGGTGGCGCTAGGGTTCGTGCGAGGATGGAAGAAGGAGATAATGACCGCGGTAAGTGTGAATTTATAGACTCAGAGGCGGCACTGTGCTATTACGCAGGTGCCCCTGGCGGTTCGCATTTGAGGCACGCGTGGCCAGTTAGCGGAAGTTTGGGGTTTGTTCCACGTCCCACGCATGCCTAAATTGTCGGGCGGTCGTTCCTGCTTCTCCGGATCTTATGTGGAGGAATGAGCATTAAAAACGGACTTTTATGGTTGTCTCTATGTCTTCAGCTGACAAGGACACAGTGAAGACATTCGACAGTTTCAACAGAATGCATATGACTTGGAGAGATAGAGTTTGAGATAGAAAGCATAGAGAGATTAGGGTCCGATCACATTCACTTAGTTCAAAAGATTCAACCAAGAAGACATAGCTATAAGTGAATGCTGTAGAGGACAGAACACTAGAGCATATATATCTATTTAATCAACGTAATGAAGATAAGTTCGAAGCCAAGCTAAATGTGAAGATATTGCAAGGTAACGCCAAGAGTTAAACACTTCAATGGAACGTTTGGTGGTGGCGTTACCCACCGTATAGGAAGTATTAGACCCAGACACGGCGCACTATTATCGTGGCGCTCCGAAGTCAAATTCCACATTAATGTATTCACATTTAGAATGTATGTCTTCATTGATTGAAGATATACTTTACTTTGTGTGTTGCACATCTAAGTCATCAATATGCATAAGTGTTAGGATGTGTGCCTGATCACAGGACATTTGAGGATTCCAGGATATTTAGCTCACACCGTAACTTGCAAAACCTCTTCTCATCCAAGGGCTTGGTGAATATATCTGCCAATTGCTCTTCAGTGTTGACGTGTATGATATCAATGTCTTCCTTCACAACATGATCTCTGAGAAAGTGATGACGAATTTCAATGTGCTTTGTCTTTGAGTGCTGAACTGGGTTGTTGGCAATCTTGATGGCGCTTTCATTGTCGCAGTAAAGTGGCACTTGCTTCAGATGAATGCCATAATCCTTGAGTGTTTGCTTCATCCACAGAAGCTGAGCGCAGCTAGATCCAGCAGCAATGTATTCAGATTCAGCAGTGGAGAGAGATACACAGTTTTGCTTCTTTGAAGACCAACACACAAGTGATCGTCCCAGAAAGTGACATGTGCCTGATGTAGACTTGCGATCAACTTTGTCACCAGCATAATCAGCATCCGAAAATCCAACCAAATCAAACTCTGAGCCCTTTGGATACCATAATCCTAGAGTTGGGGTGTGAGCCAAATATCGAAGAATTCGCTTCACAGCTAAGTGATGCGAATCCTTTGGTGCCGCTTGAAATCGAGCACACATGCAGACACTAAGCATGATATCTGGCCTAGATGCACATAAATAAAGCAAAGACCCAATCATGGAGCGGTATACCTTTTGATCGAACTCTTTACCATTGTCGTCAGGACCTAGATGATGTTTGGCTGGCATTGGTGTTGTGAAGCCTTTGCAGTCTTGCATACCGAACTTCTTCAGGCAATCCTTGAGATACTTCTCTTGAGATATGAAGATGCCATTGCGCTGTTGTCGTATTTGAAGACCAAGGAAGAACTTCAGGTCCCCCATCATGGACATCTGATATTGCTCTTGCATCATATATCCAAACTCTTCACAGGCCCTAGGGGCTTGTTTGAGGCCATACAGTGCCTTGTTGAGCTTGTATACCATATCAGGATGTTTTGGATTTTCAAAGCCAGGCGGTTGTGCAACATACACTTCTTCTTCAATATTGCCATTGAGAGAGGCAATTTTCACATCCATTTGATATAGAAGTACGTTATGATGATTTGCATAGGCCATCAGTATGCGTATGGCTTCAAGCCTAGCCACAGGAGCAAATGTTTCATCGAAGTCAATGCCCTCCACTTGAGTATATCCTTGAGCAACGAGACGAGCTTTGTTTCTGACAACTTGACCATGCTCATCTTGCTTGTTGCGGTATATCCATTTGGTGCCTATTATGTTGTGCTTCCGTGGATCAGGACGCTTAACCAGTTCCCATACATTATTCAGCTCAAACTGTTGAAGCTCTTCTTGCATAGCTTGAATCCATTCAGGTTCCATGAAGGCTTCTTCAACTTTCTTGGGTTCTGATATTGAGACGAATGCGAAATGCCCACAGAAGTTTGCTAGCTGAGTTGCCCTTGAACGAGTGAGTGGACCAGGTGCATTGATGCTGTCAAGTATTCTGTCAATTTGCACTTCATTTGCAACACGAGGATGTACAGGGCGAAGACTTTGCTCTTGCTGATCTGTGTTGTTGTTTGGAGGAATGTCTTCATGCTGAGCATTGTCTACATGTTGATCAGGTGCTGAGATGATGAGTTCTTCTTCAGGATGAGCTTCAGAAGGCATAATCTCTCCAGTTCCCATAAGCTTGATTGATTCACTAGCTGGAACTTCATCTAGCACATTTGGCAGTTGCTCTCTTTGTGAACCATTTGTTTCATCAAACCGCACATCCACTGTTTCGACCACTTTGTAATCGAAGAGATTGAGGACTCTGTAGGAGTGTGAATCCTTTCCATATCCAAGCATGAAGCCCTCATGTGCTTTAGGTGCAAACTTTGAGGTGTGGTGTGGGTCCTTGATCCAGCACTTTGCGCCAAATACTCTGAAGTAACTGACATTTGGCTTCTTGCCAGTTAGGAGTTCATAAGATGTCTTGTTCAGAAGCTTGTGAAGATAAACACGATTGATTGTATGGCATGCAGTATCAATGGCTTCAGTCCAGAATTTTCTTGGAGTCTTGTATTCATCTAGCATTGTTCTAGCCATTTCAATGAGTGTTCTGTTCTTGCGTTCGACGACGCCATTCTGCTGTGGCGTGTACGGAGCTGAGAATTCATGTGTGATGCCCAAGGTATCAAGATATGTATCAAGGCCAGTGTTCTTGAATTCAGTGCCATTGTCACTTCTGATGTGCTTTATCTTGGCGCCAAAATTGTTCATAGCTCGATTGGCGAAGCGTCTGAATACATCCTGCACTTCAGTCTTGTAAAGGATTATGTGTACCCAAGTATATCTAGAGTAATCATCAAAAATGACGAAGCCATAGAGGCAAGCAGAAGTAGTAAAAGTTGAGTAGTGAGTGGGACCAAAAAGATCCATGTGGAGCAGTTCGAAGGGTTGTGTAGTAGTCATGATTGTCTTCGAAGGATGTTTTGCCCTTGTCATCTTCCCTGCTTCACAGGCACCGCATAAATGATCTTTCTTGAACTTGACACCCTCGATGCCTATGACATGCTTCTTCTTCGCAAGGGTGTGGAGGTTCCTCGTGCCAGCATGCCCAAGCCTCCGATGCCAAAGCCAGCATTCTGAAGCTTTTGCAAGAAGACATACTGCAAGTTGTGGTCCTGCTGAGAAATCTACCACGTACAAATCACCTTTCCGATACCCTTCAAACACTAGAGATTTGTCAGATTCCATTAGCACCAGGCAACGATATTTTCCAAACATTACAATCATATTCAAATCGCAAAGCATCGAGACAGACATTAAGTTGAAGCCAAGGGATTCAACAAGCATGACTTTATCCATGTGTTGATCCTTTGAGATTGCAACTCTACCTAGACCCAATACCTTACTTTTACCAGTGTCAGCAAATGTGATGTGGCTCTTGTCGGATGGACGTAATGTTGAGTCCATAAGAAGGCTTCTTCTGCCAGTCATGTGATTTGTACACCCACTGTCAATAATCCATTCTGAAGACTTTGAAGTCGCTGGTGTCGTACCCTACAGTACAGTTAGGGGGATAGGCTTCACGAAGAGAATTGTGAAACATAAACATTTGACGAACCAGTGGGTTATGAAAACTTAGATCTAGATTAGGACTAATAGGGAGAGTAGCATGCGATTCAGGAACGAAGTACATAATGATGCCATTCGGGCATTTTATCTTGCGCCCTACAAGATTTTTAAGGTCCCCAGCAATAGCATCAGAAGATTTTTTTTTCTGCTGGAGACCTTTCCCTGCAAAAGAGAGTTAAGCTTTCTTAACCACCCACATCTTCAAGGGTGGCTTAGAAGCAATAAGTTTAAGTGCAGCATCTGAGAATTTTGGCTTTGAAGCCTTAGCAAACAGTCTAGCAGGTGGACAATAATACTCATAGGAATAAGCAGAATAATTTTTGGTCACATGAACACGGTTCGATGAACCGCTCTCATATTCATATGCCTGAGTATAGTTTCCCTGCAAAACATTTGCGTTAGTGTGACTCAGGTGAGTCCTCTGTTTGTATGAAGCCATTGGACCGTATGAAGCCTTTGGTCTGAGGTTTGTCTTCTTCAAGTGAGGTGTCATGAAGACATTCACAGGAAGATTTTCCAGACACTTTTTGGAAACCCAGATCTTCTTCATAGGCGGTCCATTCCTGTAGTTAGTACCAAAGTACCTGGCAAACACTTCACCATTCTGATTTTTAAACAGTTTATAGTTTGCATCAAAGGATTCATCAATGATAATGGGGTTAGCACAAGTGAAGCCAGATAAGTTGGATGGATCTGCTGAAAGTTCCTTTGCAGCAACCCATGTGGTTTTGGGGTACTGCTCAGGTTTCCAGTAAGTGCCATCTGCATTGATTTTCCTCACAAATCCAACACCCTCTTTCCTAGGGTTTCGGTTCAGGATCTGCTTCTTGAGGACATCACATAATGTCTGATGTCCTTTAAGACTTTTGTACATCACTGTTTCAAGCAATGTCTTCAACATAGCATTCTCATCAGCAATAGCAGTGGTATCCTCAGCAGAGGGGTTAGTTACCACGTCAACAGTTGAAGATATTGCAACAACAGTAGCAGCGGAACATTCAGCAACAGAATTAGCATTATCACGCTCAATGCATTTAAGACATGGTGGTTCAAATCCTTCCTGAGCGGGACTAATCTGTTCGGAGCGAAGTGACTCGTTTTCCTTTTGAAGATCTTCATGAGCCACCCTCAATTTCTCAAGTTCTTGCTTCCTTTGAAGATAATCATAGGAAAGCTTTTCATGAGTTGTTGAGAGAGTATCATGACGATCTTCAAGTTCCTGATACTTAACGTGAAGGTTTTTTATGTCTTCAATTAAGGATTCAGATCGAGTCATTTCAGCACCCAACAGATCATCGCTTCTGTCTAACAGTTTTTGAATATGTTCCATAGCTTTCTGTTGTTCAGTTGCAATTTTAGCAAGTGTTTTGTAGCTAGGTTTTGAATCACATTCAGAGTCATCGTCACTAGATGTTTGATAGCGAGTAGTCCGTGTGTTTACCTTGGCACCGCGTGCCATGAAGCAGTAGGTAGGAGTGGAGTCGTTCTTGTCATTTGCGTCGGTGTCGGTGATGCAGTCATTGTCTTCAGTGTTGAAGATAGACTTGGCGACGTATGCTGTAGCCAGACTCGCAATGCCAGAATCAGACTCCTCCTCAGACTCCACCTCTGCCTCCTCAGATGCGGACTCCTCCTCTGAATCCATCTCCTTTCCAACAAATGCACGTGCCTTGCCAGATGAGCTCTTCTTGTGTGATGAAGACTTTGATGAAGACTTGGAAGAAGACTTTGAGTATTTCTTCTTCTTCTTGTCGTCAGAATCATATTCCTTTCTCTTCTTCTTCCTATTGTTCTCATTGTCCCACTGTGGAAACTCAAAGATGAAGTGTCCAGTTTTCTTGCACTTGTGACATGTTTTCTTCTTGTAGTCATGAGCAGGAGCTTCATCATTCCTTGAGCTTGATCGTGATGATTCTCTAAAGCCTTTCTTCTTGGTGAATTTTTGGAACTTCTTCACTAGCATTGCAAGTTCTCTTCCAATGTCTTCAGGATCATCAGAACTGCAGTCAGATTCTTCTTCAGATGAGGAGACAACTTTTGCCTTCAAGGTGCGAGTTCGCCCATAGTTTGGACCGTAGATATCTCTTTTCTCAGAAAGCTGAAACTCATGTGTGTTGAGCCTCTCAAGTATGTCAGACGGATCGAGTGTCTTGAAATCAGGACGTTCTTGAATCATCAGGGCCAGGATGTCAAACGAACTATCAAGTGATCTCAGCGGCGTCTTGACGATTTCATGTTTGGTGATTTCAGTGGCGCCGAGAGCTTGAAGCTCATTTGTGATGTCAGTGAGTCGGTCAAATGTGTGCTGGACATTCTCATTGTCATTTCTCTTGAAGCGGTTGAAGAGGTTGCGAAGAACACTGATTCTTTGATCTCTCTGGGTTGAGACGCCTTCATTGACCTTGGAGAGCCAGTCCCAGACCAGCTTGGATGTCTTCAAGGCACTCACACGGCCATACTGTCCTTTTGTCAGATGACCACAGATGATATTTTTGGCAGTAGAGTCCAGTTGAGTGAACTTCTTGACATCAGCAGCAGTGACACCTTCTCCAGCCTTGGGAACGCCGTTCTCGACGACATACCATAGGTCGACGTCAATGGCTTCAAGATACATTCGCATCTTATTCTTCGAGTAGGGATATTCAGTTCATTCGAAGACGGGGCACGCAGCGGAGACTTTGATTATCCCTGCAGTCGACATAGCTAAAACTCCAGGTGGTTAAACCGAATCAAACAGAACAAGGGGGCACCTTGCTCTGATACCAATTGAAAGTGCGTTATATCGACTAGAGGGGGGGTGAATAGGCGATTTTTATGAAAGTCTTCAAAACTTGGGAGTTGTGAAGACAAACAGTGAAGATTATGCCTATTACTATGCAGCGGAAGTTAGATTACACTAGGCCAGCCATGGTCATGTATTCAATAGAGTGAAAGCACAGTGACAAACAGCTTCAGTGTAATAAGGATCAAGTAGGAAGAAGTTATGAAGCCAAACAGATCATGCATTCACGTTGTGAAGACAAATGATAAAGCAAGCATGCAATGACTTCACAATGAGTAGCAGCAAGAGAAGGAAGTGAAGATGAAACCAGTGACTCGTTGAAGACAATGATATGTTGGACCAGTTCCAGTTGCTGTGACAACTGTACGTCTGGTTGGAGCGGCTAGGTATTTAAACCTTAGGACACACAGTCCCGGACACCTAGTCCTGAACACACAGTTCAGGACACCAAGTCCTCACCGTATTCTCCTTGAGCTAAGGTCACTTAGTCCTCGCCAAATCACTCTGGTAAGTCTTCAAGGTAGACTCCCAAACCTTCACAGACTTCGTTCATTGGCAATCCACAATGTCTCTTGGATGCTCTGAACGCAACGCCTAACCGTCTGGAGGATTCACAGTCCTCAAGTGTAATAAGTCTTCAGATCACACAGACAAGAAGACTTAAGTGATGCCCAATTTACTCTGGCTCTGGGTGGTTAGGGCTTTTCTCCTCACTAGGAATTTTCTCTCAATGGCTTCGAGGTGGGTTGCTCTCAAACGACAAAAGCCGTGCACTGAAATCTGAGCAGCCAACCGTTTATGGTTGTGGGGGTGGGCTATTTATAGCCACTTGGCAACCCGACCTGATTTGTCCGAAATGACCCTGGGTCACTAAGGAACTGACACGTGTCTCAACGGTCAGATTTCGAACTCTCATGGCAACTTTACTTGGGCTACAAGTAAAGCTGACTTGTCCGGCTCTGGACAAGATTCGCTCTCATTGTCTTCACTCGAAGACATAGGTTTTTGATTTAGGCATCACTTCAGTCATTCTGCCTGGTTCTCCTGGACCCCACTTAACAGTACGGTGGTTCCTATGACTCAACACAAAATAAAAAGAACTACGAAAGATCTAAGTCTTCGAGTTCCATAGGCTTCATAACGTGTCTTGTTTTGTCATAGTCTTCAATGTGAATATCTTCATATACCACCTTTGTCTTCAATGTCTTCATACATTTTTAGGGGTCATCTCTGGTAATAAAACCGAATCAATGAGGGACTTCTACCTGTGTTTTCCTGCAATTCTCACAAACACATTAGTCCCTCAACTAGGTTTTTTGTCAATACTCCAAAACCGACTAGGGGTGGCACTAGATGCACTTACAGAAGGTGTGTGTGTATGTTGTAGGCAGGCATCGCTGGAGAGGTTTATCGATCGGTGTGTGTCGGAAAGGAGTTGTGGAGACTCTGGGAGAACGACCTAAAGAAAAAAATGAATGTGCCCGGTGTATAGAATGCCGAGGGAGGGGGAGGGCGAGGAGGGCGTGTGCATGCACGAGAGAAAGTTAGTGGTAGCTACAAAGGTTAGAGGATTGTGTGGGTCTAAGAGACTAACAAAGATCATAATTTGATATGAAAGCGGATTCATATATTTGAATAGGAGATCATAGTGCTTTAAACATTGCATGCATGAATAAAGCGGTGATACACATGTTGTGCACATGCTATACCATAATGTGATAATGCATGGCGTTTGCAACTCACAGCTAAATGCCGAACAATCTAAACCATACTATACATCAAACAATCTCACATTTTATTTGAATTTGTGATAATGTGTGGCGTTTGCAGCTTGCAACTAAATATCGAACAATCTAAAAAATACTATATATCGAACATTCTCACATTTTATTTGAATTTGTGGTAATGTGTGGTGTTTGCAACTCACATCTAAATACTTGTAGGCGTAGGGGGCGGGGCACCATACATAATGTGATAAACACATTATACATATGATACATGGTTTAGATTATGAAGATCTAGCTAGAGCTAGAAATGTAATGTGACTTGAAATCAAAATAAAGTGGATTAAAAAAATCTAGTTCGAGTCCATATAATACACATAGTTCATATGTAACTCGAGACTAATCATGTGGTGTGCTATGAAGATAATACACAAACGATGGTTTAACTTGACAATAATGATGATTGTAGATCTTACTAAAACAGAGAAACGAATTCAAATGCTTTGACTTCACAACAATCATTACTGTAGATCTTATTCAAATAGAGAAACGAATTCAAATTTAGTTCATATTGAAGCGGTAGTATATACGTTTGGAATGCACTAAAACGTTCATTTGAGTAGTAGGTTGCATGTATTATACACGTAACAAAATATTTTAATTGAACATAACATGAATTCAAAGTTTTGAATGACATTTGTAGTGCGCATTGATTTGGTACAGTACACGTTAGGCTTGTCCGGAAATTTCAACCCGCGCCTTGTTAGTCTGAAATATTTAAGATATATCTTTGTCTCGTTGTGCTCCGACAACTCCCTCCATATCAACCCGCGCCTTGCTATTCCGAAATTACAACGCGCGCGAAAACTCCCACCTCCTGTGAAATCCCGACACGCCAAATGCCCGTGGTACCCCTGAACCGAAAGAACCGCCTCAAATCGGTGCAGGTACTTTCGTAACTTACCCCACATTTAGGACAAGCGCGTCTCTAAGCCATGGTTCCCCACTGCCATCCCATCCGCCCACCCATTCATACACCGAGGCCGCGAAAACCCATGAAGAAACCCCACACCCTGCTCCGTCCGCCACCCAGCCGGAGCCTCTTCCCCGACGACGTCGTCCACAGCAACACCTCGACGTCCCTCATCCACCGTACCGGATGAGGATCCGTCGTCGATCTCATCGTCCCGCCGGTTCAGCCACCCCGTCCTCCACCTCCAAGAAGCCGCCCCGACGTTCCCCTCGTCTTTTGTGCCACCTCCATTCCCACACCGCCGTCTTCACCTGCACCACCGGAAGAGCATCATCATCACCGTTTCCTCGGATGAAGATGCGGCCTAATCGGCGCCACCAAAGAGGTTGTACACTAATCGCCGCATTTTCTTCTTGGTTCGATCTCACGGTGCTGCCGACGCTCAGTCTCGAGCCGACACAGCGCGGCTCCATCCACGGCGGCGTCGCCGGCTACTTCCTCCATGGCGTCGCTCTTGCTATTGTTCTTGCTGCTGCTTTAGCTCTCGCTCGCGCTACTGCTCTGCTCTTGCTCTCGGTCCCCTGCCTGGTCTGCTCTTGCTATTGTTCTTGCTCGTGCTGCTGCTCTCTCTCTTGCTCTTGCTTGCGATGCTGCTCCGAGTTAGCTACACTTCAGTCGACTGAATCGACTTTTGGGTCAGTCGATTTTCAGGGGGTGGGGGGGCTCGCCGGGGTGAAGGAATAACCAGCCGTAGCGGGGAGGGGGGTTCGCCGGAGAGGTACCCCACTATCTATCTTAGGGTTCAGGATGGGGGCGGTGGTCGCCGGCAATGCGGGGCGTTGGCGGGGCGGTGGCGTGGGGATCGCCGGAGAAAAAGCTCAGCACGGGGGGCCTAGAGGGATGGCCGGGGCGGCGGCGGACCGGCAGTGGGGAGTGTTTTCGGGGCGGGTGGTGGGGATCGCCGGAGAAAAATCTCAGCACGGGGGGGCCTAGAGGGATGGCTGGAGCGGCGGAGGGCCGGCGGTGGGGAGTGTTTTCGGGGCGGGCGGGGCGGCGCACCGCCGGCCGCGGGCGGCGGGGGCTGCTGTTTGGCCGGTGGTGGCTGGCGGCTCAGGGGGGTGGAGGTTGAAGATGAACCGCAGGCCCTTGATTTCGTATCCAACGGCTGCAAAATCAACTGACCAGAGATGAAAAAGTCAGTCGACCGACATGTAGCCTCACCTTGCTAGTGCGTTCAGTTTCGACAGCAAAATTCAGTTTCGACAGTTAAGTTCAGTTTTGACAGTTAAGTTCAGAGATGAGCGGCTGATGTATTTTACATCTAGGTCTTTGTGGTTATGTATTTTACGTCATGTATTGGAGATGCTATTAGAATTCCACTCAGGTTAACGTTGTTCGTTGTCTCTCTTGTCCTGCTTCAGCCTCGGCGTCGTACAACTCACCGGAGCTGCTCCAACAACGAAACCCTCCATCACAGTGGAGCAGTACCTCGGGCTCCATCTCCAGACGCCTAAGATCTTCTTCCCCTCCTCCGACAGCAAAGTCAGCCGGAGCATCCTCACCGGCCAACCCAATCACGCTGAGATCGACATGGCTTAGCCAAAGAGGTTGTACACTTGTTGCATCTCTTTTTTACTCTACATGTTATATATATTGTCCACTGAGCACGCGGATTTGTTCCTTTAGTGTCTCCTTGAAAGAAAAAGCGTAGGAATTCTAATTTTCACTTGTCCTCCTTTTCAAATTCCTATTCATGAAGCACAAGACTAAGAGATAGTAGCATAATAGCATTATAACCATACAGTTTCCTGTGGTTTGACTTAATCTCACCATGCTTCTTTGCATCCTGTGATCTTCCAATTGTTGTGAATCAAACACCCAGATTGGCAGAAATCCTGTGTTTTTAAATTCTCTATTTTGCACGTGCATTCCTATCCTATTCCTGTCTATTTCCTATCCCTGCATTGTTGGAATCCTCCAATTCAAACGAGCCCTTACAGAATTACTTCTCTTACAGATAGTTGTCAAAGAAAACCTTGCGTGGTTTGTCCCGCTCCTGCTGCGCCATCGTCCACCCCAGCTCAGCTGCTCCAATGACAAAAGGGTCCAGCACAGCAGGGATCGGGCCTCTAGACTGTCTTTCGCCGCCTCAGATCTTCTTCCCCGCCACTGGTAGCCATGAAAACTGCATTACCATCATCAACCGAGCAGATGACCTCGAGGACTACACGGGTCCGCAAGAGAGGTCACACTCTTTCGTGTCTGCTTACGTTATGCATCGCTTAATATTACATGCTACTTTATCGTCCTGTTCACCGATTAGACTCTGAGTCAGCTCCAAACTAATGGTCAAACTTGAGTTTTTCAATGGTCGTGGGGTACATATCGGGGCCTCTATCAATAGTATCTATCTACTATCTGGTTAATCTCCGGTGTCTACTATGAGTTTCATGTTGGGTGGGAAACAAACAGTAAAGAAGCCATTATTTGTATTTTTTAACTGAAGCCATTATCTGCCTGCTATTATTGGTTTTGGGTCTATCTATAGGTTGCTACCATCACTCTATATTTCTGCATGCACTCCTTACATAATCTCACTATGTTTTATTCCTATGCATGAGAGTTATTGTAAACAATGGAACTGAACATGTAGAGCAAAAGAGACGAGCCTTGCGTGGCAATAAAATTTCATGCAGACGTCGCTCCATGGTAGGCGCAAAGGCAGCCCCCCTCCACGCATTTTGGATTGTAATCAAGAGGAAGATATCTGTTCTGAGGGGGATTCAGAAGGAGAAGACAACTCCTATTTACCCCCTGAGGTCTTCGCTCTAACTTGGCATGCTGATGTTGGTTATATCATGCATATGGTGTCTTTCATTGCTTACTTTATACATCAAATATGTCATCTGCTAAGTTTAGACATCCTTTGTGCAAATGCCATCTGTTTAGTTTATTCATCGTTTATGTGAATTATGCAACGCCATCTTGTTTAGCCAGGCATCATATGTGAATTTTGCAATGCCATCCTGCTTAGCCAGTCATCCTGTATGTAAATTATATTAGGCCATCCTTTTTTTCATTACATATTACATTTGTCAACAATGTTAGTACATTCAACTGCTCTTCGTGTGCATCCGCCATTTGACACGGCGATGGCGAATTCTGGAGTGAAAACAAGGTCTTCAGAGCAGACTATGCTATCTGACGAAGCACATATCTCGCTGGTTACGGATAGCTCCTCAGAGGAGGATTCAAAGACAGATGACCAGTCCTATTCCCCCCCCCCGAGGTGTATGCTCTAACTTGGCAGGGTTATGTTGCTCATATCGTGCGTATCGTGTCTCGCATTGCTATGTCATTTCATTAGTTTAGACATGCTTTGTCTGAATGCCACCTGTTGAGTGTCTAATTACCATATATGTGACTTATGCATTGCCATCTTGTTGCAAGACATTATATATGTGAATTATAAAGTGCTATCTTGTTGCAAAGGCATTATATATGTGAATTATGCAATGCCATGCTGTTTAGCCAATCATCATGTATGTGAATTATATCATGCTATCATTTTTTGTATTACGTGTTCCATTTGTCGACAACGTTTGTATATTCAACTACTCTTCCTGTGCATCAGCCATTTGAAGCGGTGATGGAAGTATCTGGAGTGAAAACAAGGTATTCAGAGCAGACAATGCAACCTGCTGAAGCAGACATCTTGCTGGTTACAGAGAGCTCCTCATAGGAGGATTCACAGACTGATGACCAGTCCTATTTCCCCCCTAAGGTCTATGCTCAAACTTGGCAGGGTTATTTTACCCATGTCATGCATGTTGTCTTGCATTGCTTAGTTTTTACATCATATATGGATTGCCATCTGCTTACTTGCTTACTATATAAATCATATATTTGAATTATATCATGCCATCATGTCTACATAGTACATACACATCATCTATCTGAATTATGGCATGGCAACCCATTTAATAAAGACATCATATAGTTATATCATCTCAGCCTGTTTAGTGTTTACAGTCATCATATTTTGAATTATGGCATTCTATCCGTGAATGTATGTGAATTATGGCATGCCAACCTATTTAATAAACACATTATATAGTTATGTCATGTCATCCTGTTTACATAGTCTCATATTTTGAACTATGTCTTTCCATCTTTTTTAGTTAGCCATCATAATGTGAAATTGTGTCATGCTATCCTGTTTAGTTAGCCATCATATATGTGAAATTGTGCCATGCTATCCTATTTGGTTAGACAACATAAATATGAATTATTTCATGCCCTCTTTTATTCCCCACTATCCATTGCACCTGTCTATCATACAATGTATATACTTCCAATTACTTTGCTTGTTTATTAGCCATTTGAATTGGAGAGTGTGATGGCAGTATCTAAGGGAGTAACAACACGGTCTTCAGAAAAGATAGTGCTACCAGTTGATGCAGATAGAACCACGGTTGTACTTGCCCAAGGACCAGATCCACCACACATAACCCAGACTCTCGCAGATTGTACCCCTACCCAGTTGGACAGAGAACCAGCTACACCCCTTCTAACCCCAACCCAGGCAGATAGTAACCCAGTTCCAGTTGACACAGCACCATCTCCACCACAGAGCACCCAAACACGAGCAGTTAGTAAGGGAACTGTAGTGCCCAAAGCACGAGGACCACCACTCCGAATCCCAACTCAACACTTAAAGGATAAGAAGATTTGTTCTCAGGTCAGGTTCTGTAGCTATGGTTCATACTCCTTTGCTCTTGCATTACTATATTTACTCATACCAACTATTTTCAAATTTGAAGGATGGAATTGAAACTCCAATGGCGCAACAGGTATGTTTTAAACCTATTTCTTTAACTGGTTTGTTGTTGTAACCTGTTCTATGTTGATTTCAGTTTCAATTGAATAAACAGTTATGTTCTCATGTCATGCACATTACAAGTGTTGTTATTGCTCTATAGTTACCCACACTTATATTCTGTCTATTCTGCTTTGTCTTGAACAAATATTATTTGAACTATGTCTCTATCTTGATTTGGCAACAAAAACTAGAATGATATAGACCATATAGTGACCATGGTACATAGATATATGTTTGTTTCATGCTGTTATCCTGTCCACTTTACTACTGAACTCATTTACCAAAATGAGTTTCATATACAACATGGTAAACATGTGATGTGTCAGCTTGTTTCTCTTTTAGAATGCAGAAAAAATATTGGAGAACAGTACCGCGTTATCCAATGGTAAAGGAAGTAATGCAGATAAGGTTCAAGATAGTGAGACATCCCTGTTGGTCTCTAAGAAAGCTGATAAAAACTATGTTGACGACAGTGAGGGAACCCAAAAGTCCTGTCTTGATGTACTGTTCGAGTTACTCGCCACTACTGCTGGCACAAGCTCTTCGAACTTGCTGCCTGAATAATTTCGTCTTCTTGAGTCTCAACTTCAAGTTGAAAGACATCGATCAAATGTGCTGCGACAGGAAGCTGAAGGACCGAGGAAGTCCCTGCAGAATTCAGATGCATATTTTCTGGTGCAACAGCAAGCGCTGGAGGATTTAAGCGCCAAACAAGAGAAAGTTAATAAGCTTGCTAAGCATCTTGCCAGCATTATGGGTACCCAGGATATTGTTTCTTGAGATCTTCTGAAGTGGTTTCAGTTCTGGATTTGTTTTGCTGTGGCGTTTATTTATGTTGGTCGCCAACTTTGATAACTAGTGTATATGATATGCTGCTTTGTTCCCTATATTTGCACTGGTGGCGAACTTTGATGTCCAGTGGATGTAATATGTGTAATAGCCGTGATAGCCTAGCGTTAGTTGCTTGCTTATTTATTTCCTTGTTGTCTTGTTTATTTGTTTGCTTGTAGTCATTGTAGTTCTTTTTCCGCGGTTAGCTAGTGGCTGCAATAACCTATTTTTTAAAACTAGGCCACAATAACCATGGGCTAATATTTACTGTAGTGACACTGGGCCTCCTACTAGCCGTAGAAACAGTGGGTCTTCTACGGGCCATAGAAACAATGGGCCTTCTATGGGCCGTAGAAACAATGGGCCTTCTGCGGGCCGTATAATCAATGGGCCTTATACGGGCCGTATGATCGATTGGCCAATCACGGGCCAAACAGACTGCATTATGGCCGTAAACGGGCTAGAGTTGGAATTGTCCGTTCATGGGCCGACCATAACGGGCCATCGTTAATAGGCCGTATTTGATGACGCTATGAAAATGGCCCAACGTATTAACGGACCACAAACGGGCCGACTGTAACCACGGGCTGAATTTGGCCCACAAGCAGAAAATGACAGTAACGGGCCGTAAGTAAACAAATGCTGGAAATGAGCCCAAGAATAAATGGGCTCTGAGAAGGCCGAAAGATAACATGGGCTGGAAACGACCCAACGGAATAACGGGCCATTAATGGGTATAAAGTGATACACTGGTCATTATGGGCCAGTTTCACCACGGGTCGTTAATGTGTGTAAAGTGATACACTGTTCATTACGGGCCAGTTTCACCATGGGCCGTTAATAGGCCAAGAGTTACATAGGGCCTCATATGGGCCGAAAGACGTCATGGGCCATACATGGGCCAGAAGTGAAAACGGGCTGGAATCATGTTGGGTGGCCCAGATGACGCTACTGGGCCTAATTCGGATAGGGCATAACGGGCCTTGGGTTAGCGGGCTGTAAATGGGCTATATGCGAACATGCCGTTAACAGGCTTTACATGGGCCGGCCCGCCACCTTTTGACCAAGTCAAACGGGTCGGCCTTTTCACAGGAATGGGCCTCTGTTGGGCCGTGCCATGTGTCGACGTATCATAGGCGCCTTCTGTCCAATGAGTGGATGACATCTGTCCCAACGATGAGCTGACACGTGTTTCCTCCAGCCAATGATGATTTTACACGTGGAAAATCCCCATTGGTCGGGGCTGTTAATGGTTTATCGGATCCAAAACCCGACCCGATAGCTTAACGGCGTTCCGTTACAGTGGATGCCACGTGTCGGTCACCCTTGACGAAAACACTTCTGTGACGCATGATTTATCGTCATGGAAGTGGACACTTCCGTCATGATAATTTTGGTAATGTCATGGAACACTTCTACGACAGCACAGGTATGACTATCTTGATCTGTCATAAAATCGTCATGGATGTACATGCATGACAGAAAATGCGACCTACTGTGACAAACACGTATCATCACGGAAGTGTAATTTTTTTGTAGTGTTAGGCGAAGCCCTGCGCGGATCACATCACCAACACCGTCGCAACGCCGTCGTGCTCACAAGACTCTCCCTCGACCCTCTACTGGATCAAGAGCTCGAGGGATGTCATTGAGTTGAACGTGTGCTGAACACGGAGGTGCCGTATGTTCAGTAATTGGATCGATTGGATCGTGAAGACGTTCGAGTACATCAACCGCGTTAACATAACGCTTCCGCTTTCGGTCTACGAGGATACGTGGACACACTCTCCCCTCTCGTTGCTATGCATCTCCTAGATAGATCTTGCGTGTGCGTAGGATTTTTTTTTGAATTACTACGTTCCCCAACACTTTCATTTCTATGTGTGATCGCGATACAAACATGTTAAGCAATATCTAACATCGTGTTTGGGTGGGAAGGAGAGTTGCATGAGGACGGATCGCCAGCTAGAAGAGTGAAGTAATATGGCATATATGGGTGTCAATGTTTTATACATCTTCCATGAGAGGACTAGGAGTAAGAGCATCTCCAGCCACAGCCCCAACAGCCCCCACAGGCGCCTTTTTACGCGCCGGCTAAATTCTCCTCACGCTTATAGCCAAAATAAAGCGTTCACTAAACATATCGTTGATGCCTTGATGCAATCTTATGAAGAAAAACTTGAATTGGAAGTTTCTATCCCTAGAAAACTTTATGATGAGTGGGAACCAACTATTAAAATTAAGATTAAAGATCATGAGTTCTATGCTTTATGTGATTTGGGTGCTAGTGTTTCCACGATTCCAAAGACTTTGTGCGATTTGTTAGGTTTCCGTGATTTTGATGATTGCTCACTAAAATTGCATCTTGCGGATTCCACTATTAAGAAACCTATGGGAAGAATTAATGATGTTTTTATTGTTGAAAATAGGAATCATGTGCCCGTAGATTTTTATCGTTCTTGACATAGATTGCAATCCTTCATGTCCTATTATTCTTGGTAGACCTTTCCTTAGAACGATTGGTGCAATTATTGATATGAAGGAGGGAAATATTAGATTCCAATTTCCGTTAAGGAAAGGCATGGAAAACTTTCCTAGAAAGAAAATTAAATTACCTTATGAATCTATTATGAGAGCCACTTATGGATTGCCTACCAAAGATGGCAATACCTAGATCTATCATTGCTTTTTATGCCTAGCTAGGGGCGTTAAACGATAGCGCTTGTTGGGAGGCAACCCAATTTTATTTTTATTCCTTGCTTTTTTATCCTGTTTAGTAATAAATAATTTATCTAGCCTCTTTTAGGTTGTGTTTTTTGTTTTTAATTAGTGTTTGTGCCAAGTAGAACCGTTGGGAAGACTTGGGGAAAGTCTTGATATCTTGCTGTAAAAACAGAAACTTTAGCGCTCACGAGAACTGCTGCCATTTTTATTTGGAAAGTTTTATTTAGTTAATTATTTTTGAAGATGATTAATATATAAATTCCTCACGTCCATCAATTTATTTTAGAATTTTTGGGGTTCCAGATGTTCCGCTAGCTACAGATTACTACAGACTGTTCTGTTTTTGACAGATTATGTTTTCCGTGTGTTGTTTGCTTATTTTGATGAATCTATGGCTAGTAAAATAGTTTATAAACCATAGAGAAGTTGGAATACAGTAGGTTTAAAACCAATATAAATAAATAATTAGTTCATTACAGTACCTTGAAGTGGTGTTTTGTTTTCTTTCGCTAACGGAGCTCACGAGATTTTTCTACTTTAAGTTTTGTGTTGTGAAGTTTTCAAGTTTTGGGTAAAGATTTGATGGATTATGGAACAAGGAGTGGCAAGAGCCTACTCTTGGGGATGCCCATGGCACCCCCAAGATAATCTAAGGACACCTAAAAGCCAAAGCTTGGGGATGCCCCGGAAGGCATCCCTTCTTTTCGTCTACTTCTATCGGTAACTTTACTTGGAGCTATATTTTTATTCACCACATGATATGTGTTTTGCTTGGAGCGTCTTGTATGATTTGAGTCTTTGCCTTTTAGTTTACCACAATCATCCTTTCTGTACACACCTTTTGAGAGAGCCATACATGATTTGGAATTTGTTAGAATACTCTATGTGCTTCGCTTATATCATTTGAGTTATGTAGTTTTGCTCTAGTACTTCACTTATATCTTTTAGAGCACGGTGGTGGATTTGTTTTATAGAAACTATTGATCTCTCATGCTTCACTTAGATTATTTTGAGAGTCTTAAATAGCATGGTAATTTGCTTAAATAATCCTAATATGCTAGGTGTTCAAGATTAGTAAAAAAATTCTTATGAGTGTTTTGAATACTAAGAGAAGTTTGATGCTTGATGATTGTTTTGAGATATGGAGGTAATAATATCAAAGTCGTGCTAGTTGAGTAGTTGTGAATTTGAGAAATGCTTGTGTTGAAGTTTTCAAGTCCCATAGCATGCACGTATGGTAAACGTTACGTAACAAATTTGAAATATGAGGTGTTATTTGATTGTCTTCCTTATGAGTGGCGGTCGGGGACAAGCGATGGTCCTTTCCTACCAATCTATCCCCCTAGGAGCATGTGCGTAGTGCTTGGTTTTTGATGACTTTTAGATTTTTGCAATAAGTATGTGAGTTCTTTATGACTAATGTTGAGTCCATGGATTATACGCACTCTCACCCTTCCATCATTGCTAGCCTCTTCGGTACCGTGCATTGCCCTTTCTCACATTCAGAGTTGGTGCAAACTTCGCTGGTGCATCCAAACCCCGTGATATGATACACTCTTTCACACATAAACCTCCTTATATCTTCCTCAAAACAGCCACCATACCTACCTATTATGGCATTTCTATGGCCATTCCGAGATATATTGCCATGCAACTTTCCACCATTCCGTTTATCATGACACATTCATCATTGTCATATTGCTTAGCATGGTCATGTAGTTGACATAGTATTTGTGGCAAAGCCACCGTTCATAATTCTTTCATACATGTCACTCTTGGTTCATTGCATATCCTGGTACACCGCCGGAGGCATTCATATAGAGTCATATCTTGTTCTAAGTATCGAGTTGTAATTCTTGAGTTGTAAGTAAATAGAAGTGTGATGACCATCATTCATAGAGCATTGTCCAAATAATTAAAAAAAGAAGAAAGACCAAATAAAAAAAAGCCAAATAAAAAAATAAAGAAGGGACAATGCTACTATCCTTTTTACACACTTGTGCTTCAAAATAGCACCATAATCTTCATGATATAGAGTGTTTTGTTTTGTCACTTTCATATACTAGTGGGAATATTTCATTATAGAACTTGGCTTGTATATTCCAACAATGGGCCTCCTCAAGTGCCCTAGGTCTTCGTGAGCAAGCAAGTTGGATGCACACCCACTTAGTTTCTTTTGTTGAGCTTTCATACATTTATAGCTCTAGTGCATCCGTTGCATGGCAATCCCTACTCCTTGCATTGACATCAATCGACGGGCATCTCCATAGCCCATTGATTAGCCTCGTTGATGTAAGACTTTCTCCTTTTTTGTCTTCTCCACATAACCCCCATCATCATATTCTATTCCACCCATAGTGCTATATCCATGGCTCGCGCTCATATATTGCGTGAAAGTTTATAGGTTTGAGATTACTAAAGTATGAAACAATTGCTTGGCTTGTCATCGGGGTTGTGCATGATGAGAGCATTCTTGTGTGATGAAAATGGAGCATGACTAAACTATATGATTTTGTAGGGATGAACTCTCTTTGGCCATGTTATTTTGAGAGGACATAATTGCTTAGTTAGTATGCTTGAAGTATTATTATTTTTATGTCAATATGAACTTTTATCTTGAATCTTTCGGATCTGAATATTCATACCACAATTAAGAAGAATTACATTAAAATTATGCCAAGTAGCACTTCGCATCAAAAATTCTGTTTTTATCATTTACCTACTCGAGGACGAGCAGGAATTAAGCTTGGGGATGCTTGATACATCTCCAACGTATCTATAATTTTTTATTGCTCCATGCTATATTATCTATAGTTTTGGACATTATTGGGATTTATTATCCACTTTTATATTATTTTTGGGACTAACCTATTAACCGAAGGCCCAACCCAGAATTGTTGTTTTTGCCTATTTTAGGGTTTCGAAGAAAAGGAATATCAAACGAGTCCAAACGGAATGAAACCTTCGGGAACGTGATTTTCTCACCGAACATGATCCAGGAGACTTGGACCCTATGTCAAGAAACAAAAGAGGAGGCCACGAGGTAGGGGGCGCATCTACCCCCCAGGCGCGCCCTCCACCCTCATGGGCCCCCTGTTGCTCCACCGACGTACTCCTTCCTCCTATATATACCTACGTACCCCCAAACGATCAGATACTGAGCCAAAACCCTAATTCACCGCCGCAACTTTCTGTATCCACGAGATCCCATCTTGGGGCCTATTCCGGAGCTCCGCCGGAGGGGGTATCCATCACGGAGGGATTCTACATCATCACCATAGCCCCTCCGATGAAGTGTGAGTAGTTCACCTCAGACCTACGAGTCCATAGTTATGAGCTAGATGGCTTCTTCTCTCTTTTTGGATCTCAATACAATGTTCTCCCCCTCTCTTGTGGAGAACTATTCGATGTAATCTTCTTTTTACGGTGTGTTTGTTGAGACCGATGAATTGTGGGTTTATGATCAAGTCTATCTATGAAGAATATTTGAATCTTCTCTGAATTCTTTTATGTATGATTGGTTATCTTTGCAAGTCTCTTTGAATTATCAGTTTGGTTTGGCCTACTAGATTGATCTTTCTTGCAATGGGAGAAGTGCTTAGCTTTGGGTTCAATCTTGTGGTGTCCTTTCCCAGTGACAATAGGGGCAGCAAGGCACGTATTGTATTGTTGCCATCGACGATAACAAGATGGGGTTTTCATCATATTGCATGAGTTTATCCCTCTACATCATGTCATCTTGCTTAAGGCGTTACTCTGTTTTCATGAACTTAATACTCTAGATGCATGTTGGATAGAGGTCGATGAGTGGAGTAATAGTAGTAGATGCAGGCAGGAGTCGGTCTAGTTGTCTCGGACGTGATGCCTATATACATGATCATACCTAGATATTCTCATAACTATGCTCAATTCTGTCAATTGCTCAACAGTAATTCGTTCACCCACCATAAAATACTTATGCTCTTCAGAGAAGCCACTAGTGAAACCTATGGCCCCCGGGTCTATCTTCATCATATTAATCTTCCAATACTTAGTTATTTCCTTTGATTTTTAATTTGCTTTTATTTTACTTTGCATCTTTATCATAAAAATACCAAAAATATTATCTTATCATATCTATCAGATCTCACTCTCGTAAGTGGCCGTGTAGGGATTGACAACCCCTTTTCACGTTGGTTGCGAGGATTTATTTGTTTTGTGCAGGTACGAGGGACTCGCGCATAGCCTCCTACTCGATTGATACCTTGGTTCTCAAAAACTAAGGGAAATACTTACGCTACTTTACTGCATCATCCCTTCCTCTTCGGGAAAACCAACGCCGTGCTCAAGAGGTAGCACAAACACACCGCAAAACAGTATTACATCGAATAGATCACCAAGAACATCGAGGAGAACTTTGTATTGAGAATCAAAGAGAGAGAAGAAGCCGTCTAGCTAATAACTATGGACCTGAAGGTCTGTGATAAACTACTCACGCTTCATCGGAGAGGAAATGGTATTGATGTAGAAGCCCTCCGTGATCAATTCCCCCTCCGATAGATCGCCGGAAAAGGCCCCAAGATGGGATCTCACTGGTATAGAAGGTTGTGGTGGTGCAAAGGTGGTTTCGTGGCTCTCTCGGATATTTCTAGGGTATAAGAGTATATATAGGCGAAAGAAGTACGTCGGTGGAGCTACGAGGGGCCCACGAGGGTGGGGGCGCGCCTACCCCCCTAGGCATGCCCTCCTGCCTCGTGGCCGCCTCGTGGAGTTCCAGACTTCGACTCCAAGTCTTCTGGCTTGCTTTCGACTCCAAGTCTTCTGCATTGCTTTAGGTCCAAGAAAGATCATCGCGGAGGTTTCATTCCATTTGGACTCCGTTTGTATTCCTTTTCTACGAAACTCTAAAATAGGAAAAAAAACAAAAACTGGCATTGGGCCCCCGGTTAATAGGTTAGTCCCCAAAATAATATAAAAGATCATATTAAAGCCCATTAAACATCCAAAACAAATAATATAATAACATGGAGCAATCAAAAATTATAGATACATTGGAGACGTATCAAGCATCCTCAAGCTTAATTCCTGCTCGTCCTCGAGTAGGTAAATGAAAAAAAATAGAATTTTTGATGTGGAATGCTACCTATCATAATTATCAATGTAATTTTCTTTATTGTGGCATGAATGTTCATATCCGAAAGATTCAAAACAAAAGTTTAATATTGGCGTAAAAATAATAATACTTCAAGCATACTAATAAAGCAATCATGTCTTCTCAAAATAACATGGCCAAAGAAAGCTATCCCTACAAAATCATATAGTCTGGTTATGCTCTATCTTCATCACACAAATTTTTTAAATCATGCACAACCCCGATGAAAATCCAAGCAATTGTTTCATACTTTTGATGTTCTCAAACTTTTTCAATCTTCACGCAATACATGAGCGTGAGCCATGGACATAGCACTATAGGTGGAATAGAATGGAGGTTGTGGAGAAGACAAAAAAGAGAAGATAGTCTCACATCAACTAGGCATATCGATGGCTATGGAGATGCCAATCAATAGATATCAATGTGAGTGAGTAGGGATTGCGATGCAACGGATGGACTAGAGCTATAAGTGTATGAAAGCTCAAAAAGAAACTAAGTGGGTGTGCATCCAACTCGCTTGCTCACGAAGACCTAGGGCATTTTGAGGAAGCCCGTCATTGGAATATACAAGCCAAGTTCTATAATGAAAGATTTCCACTAGTATAGGAAAGTGACAATATAGGAGACTCTCTATCATGAAGATCATGGTGCTACTTTGAAGCACAAGTGTGGAAGAAAGGCTAGTATCATAGCCCCTTCTCTCTTTTTCTCTCCTTTTTTTATTTGAGCCTTTCTCTTTTTTATGGCCTCTTTTTTTCTCTTTCTTATTTTTATTTTTCGTCCGGAGTCTCATCCCGACTTGTGGGGGAATCATAGTCTCCATCATCCTTTCCTCACTGGGACAATGCTCTAATAATAATGATCATCACACTTTTATTTACTTACAACTCAAGAATTACAACTCGATACTTAGAACAAAATATGACTCTATGTGAATGCCTCCGGCGATGTACCGGGATGTGCAATGAATCAAGAGTGACATGTATGAAAGAATTATGAAGGTGGCTTTGCCACAAATACGATGTCAACTACATGATCATGCAAAGCAATATGACAATGATGAAACGTGTCATAATAAACGGAATGGTGGAAAGTTGCATGGCAATATATCTCGGAATGGCTATGAAAATGCCATAATAGGTAGGTATGGTGGCTGTTTTGAGGAGGGTAAATGGTGAGTTTATGGTACCAGCGAAAGTTGTGTGGTACTAGAGAGGCTAGCAATGGTGGAAGGATGAGAGTGTGAATAATCCATGGACTCAACATTAGTCATAAAGAACTCACATACTTATTGCAAAAATCTATTGGTTATTGAAACGGAGTACTATGCGCATGCTCCTAGGGGGATAGATTGGTAGGAAAAGACCATTGCTTGTCCCCGACCTCCACTCATAAGGAAGACAATCAAAAAATAAATCATGCTCCGACTTCATCACATAACGGTTCACCATACGTGCATGCTACGGGAATCACAAACTTTAACACAAGTATCTCTCAAATTCACAACTACTCAACTAGCATGACTAATATGATCATCTTCATATCTCAAAACAATCATAAGGAATCAAACTTCTCATAGTATTCAATGCACTTTATATGAAAGTTTTTATTATACCCATCTTGGATGCCCATCATATTGGGACTAATTTTATAGCCAAAGCAAATTACAATGCTCTTCTAAAAGACTCTCAAAATAATATAAGTGAAGCATGAGAGATCAATAATTTCTATAAAATAAAACCACCACCGTGCTCCAAAAAGATATAAGTGAAGCACTAGAGCAAAATTATCTGGCTCAAAAGATATAAGTGAAGCACATAGAGTATTCTAATAAATTCCGATTCATGTGTGTCTCTCCCAAAAGGTGTGTACAGAAAGGATGATTGTGGTAAACTAAAAAGCAAATACTCAAATCATACAAGACGCTCCAAGCAAAACACATATCATGTGGTGAATAAAAATATAGCCTCAAGTAAAGTTACGACGAAAGAGGGGATGCCTTCCGGGGCATCCCCAAGCTTAGGCTTTTGGTTGTCCTTGAATTTTACCTTGGGGTGCCTTGGGCATCCCCAAGCTTAGGCTCTTGCCACTCCTTATTCCAAAATCCATCAAATCTTTACCCAAAAACTCGAAAACTTCACAACACAAAACTTCAACAGAAAATCTCATGAGCTTCGTTAGCATAAGAAAATAACCACCACTTTAAGGTATTGTAATGAACTCATTATTTATTAATATTGGTGTTAAACCTACTGTATTCCAACTTCTCTATGGTTCATACCCCCTGATACTACTCATAGATTCATCAAAATAAGCAAACAACACACGAAAAACAGAATATGACAAAAACAGAACAGTCTAAAGCAATCTGGAGATTTTGAATACTTCAGTAACTCCAAAAATTCTGAAAAATTTGGATGACCAGGATAAAAAGTATATTGATCTACTGTAGTTGGAATTGATATTTTATCGCTCTCTGGTAAAAAACGATAATTATTTTCATGAGCGCATAAGTTTTTGTTTTGTACAGCAAGATCAAACAACTATCACCCAAGAAGATCCTAAAGGCTTTACTTGGCACAAACACTAATTAAAACATAGAAAACACAATCATAACAGAAGCTAGACGAATTATTTATTACTAAACAGGAGCAAAAAGCAAAAAACAAAAATAAAATTGGGTTGCCTCCCAACAAGCGCTATCGTTTTACGCCCTTAGTTAGGCATTGATAATCTCAATGATGCTCACATTAAAGACAAGAATTTAAGCACAAAGAGAGCATCATGAAACACGTGACAAACAAATCTAAGTATAACATACTTCCTATGCATAGGTATTTTATAAGCAAACACATTATCAAGGCAAGCAAAAACTAACATGTGCAAGGAAGAAGAAAGAGACGATAGCAATCTCAACACGAAGAGAGGTAATTTAGTAACATGAAAATTTCTACAACCATATTTTCCTCTCTCATAATAATTACATATAGGATCATAAGCAAATTCAACAAAAATAGCTATCACATAACATATTCTCAACACAATCCACATGCATGCAAAGTTGACACTCTTCCAAAATAGTGGGATTAACATTAACTAAAGTCATGACCTCTCCAAACCCACTTTTAATATTGCAAACATTATTATCAATCTTATATTCATCATGGGGCTTAAATAAATTTTCAAGATCATCAGAAGAATCACCCCAATCATGATCATTGCAACAAGTAGTGGACATAGCAAAACTAGCATCCCCAAGCTTAGGGTTTTGCATATTATTAGCACAATTGACATTCATAGAATTTATAATAACATCATTGCAATCATACTTTTTATTCAAAGATCTATCGTGAATCACTTCATAAAGTACTTCATCACAATTTTTAGATTCACGAATTTCAAGCAAAACTTCATAAAGATAATCTAGTGCACAAAACTCACTAGCAATTGGTTCATCATAATTGGATATCTTAAAAAGATTGGCAAGCGGATGAGGATCCATAGATATTAGGTTCTCTGATTTGCAATAAAAACATAATTATTCCAACCAAACGAGCAAACCAGTCAAATAAGACATCAAGGCAAACGAAAAGACGAACGGAAGAAGGGCAAAGAAAAGGCGAAGGTTTTCGAAAGTCGTTTTAGAAGTGGGGGAGACGAAAACGAGAGGCGAATGGCAAATAATGTAATGCGAGGGAGAAGAGTTTATGATGGGTACTTGGTATGTCTTGACTTGGCGTAGATCTCCCCGGCAACGGTGCCAGAAATCCTTCTTGCTACCTCTTGAGCATGCGTTGGTTTTCCCTTGAAGAGGAAGGGGTGATGCAACAAAGTAGCATAAGTATTTCCCTCAATTTCGAGAACCAAGGTACAGTAGGAGACAACGCACAAGTCACCTAGTACCTACACAAACAATCAAGAACCTTGCAACCAACGTGATTAAGGGGTTGTCAATCCCTTCACGGTCACTCGCAAAAGTGAGATCTAATAAAGATAGTAAAGTAAATATTTTTGGTATTTTTGTTGTATAGATTGGAAAGTAAAGATTGCAAAATAGTAAAGGAGATGCGATGTAAATAAAAGAGATGCAATATAATAAGAAAGAGACTCGGGGGCCATAGGTTTCACTAGTGGCTTCTCTCAAGATAACATGTATTACGGTGGGTGAACAAATTACTGCCAAGCAATTGATAGAAAAGCGCAAAGTTATGAAGATATCTAAGGCAATGATCATGAATATAGGCATCACGTCCATGTCAAGTAGATATAAATGATTCTGCATCTACTACTATTACTCCACACATCGAGTGCTATCCAACATGCATCTAGAGTATTAAATTCATAAGAACAGAGTAACGCATTAAGCAAGATGACACGATGTAGAGGGATAAACTCAAGAAATATGATATAAACCCCATCTTTTTATCCTCGATAGCAACAATACAATATGTGCCTTGCTGCCCCTACTGTCACTGGGAAAGGACACCGCAAGATTGAACCCAAAGCTAAGAACTTCTCCCATTGCAAGAAAGATCAATCTGGTAGGCCAAACTAAACCGATAATTCGAAGAGACTTGCAAAGATATAAAATCATGCATATAAGATTTCATAGAAGAACCAAATGATATTCATAGATAATCTTGTTCATAAATCCACAATTCATCGGATCTCGGCAAACACACCGCAAAAGAGTATTACATTGAATAGATTTCCAAGAACATCAAGGAGAACTTTGTATTGAGAATCAAAGAGAGAGAAGAAGCGATCTAGCTAATAACTATGGACCCAAAGGTCCGTGACAAACTACTCACGCTTCATCAGAGAGGCAATGGTGTTGATGTAGAAGCCCCCCATGATTGATTCCCCCTCCGGCAGATCGCCGGAAAAGGCCCCAAGATGGGATCTCACGGGTACAGAAGGTTGCGGCGGTGGAATGGTGGTTTCCTGGCTCTCTCGGATGTTTCTAGGGTAGAATAGTACATATAGGTGAAAGAAGTACGTCGGTGGAGCTACGAGGGGCCCACGAGGGTGGGGGGCGCGCCCTCTGACCTCGTGGCCACCTCGTGGAGTTCCAGCCTTTGAGTCCAAGTCTTCTGGATTGCTTTCGGTCCAAGAAAGATCATCGCAAAGGTTTCATTCTGTTTGGACTCCGTTTGGTATTCCATTTTTGCGGAACTCTAAAATAGGCACACAAAAAATAGAAACTGGCACTACAAAAAAAGACACATCGGTGACATTTTGGGCCGAACGAAATTTTTTCCTGTCATACATATGACACTTCTATGACGATAATTGTGACAAAACCCGGTATCATCATAGATGTGGTGGGCTCCTACTTCTATGACAAAAAATCATGACAGAAAATGGGCTTTTCGTCCTAGGCGGGCCGGAGATGCAGCTGCATGACATTCTTTGGGCCGTCCATGACGGAAAAAACCGTGGTAGAAGTGAGGGGGAGGAAAATTTCGAGGAGTTCCCAGTTACGGTGGGAGGTCGGGGGCCGAGCAATGCGTGTTTCTCTCATACACGTACGTGCGTGTGTGTGAAGCGTTGGCTCTAACTGAACCCGAGCGAGGCGTTGGGCTCTAACTGAACCCGAGCGATTGCACTGCAGGCTACGCGTTACTGAACCCGAGCGATCGATCGATGGCTGTTAACTGAACCCGATCGAGCGATTCCTTTGCTACTTCTGCTAACTGAAGCCGGTCGATGGGATGAACAGTGAGCGTTGCGGGGGGTTTGGATGAACAGTGAGCGGTGGCGTTGCCTTTGGATGAACAGGACCCCGTGGTGTGGTGGAGGGCTGAATAAACAGTAGACGGTGGAGGGGTGGATGAACAGGACCCCATGGTGTGGAGGGCTGGATGAACAGTAGACGGTGGAGGGGTGGTTGAACAGGACCCCGTGGTGTGGAGGGCTGGATGAACAGTAGACGATGGAGGGGTGCCCGTGGAGGGGTGGTTGAACAAGACCCCGTGGTGTGGAGGGCTGGATGAACAGTAGATGGTGGAGGGGTGGTTGAACAGTAGCCGGTGGAGTAGTGCGCGGTGGAGGCTGGATGAACAGGAGCCCGCGGCGGCTGGAGGAGGTCGACGGTGGAGATGAACAGTATCCCGTGGAGTCCCGTTTTGCGGTACGCCACACCCATCCCGATGAACAGGACCCCCGTTTCGACCGTAGCGCTCCAACACAAGTCCGTTTACTCCGTTTTGCGGTATGCCACACCCCTCCCGATCAACAGGACCCCCGTTTCGATCGTAGGCAGTCCGTTTCCTCCGTTTTGCGGTACGCCAGACCCCTTCCGATGAACAGGATCCCGTTTCGAATGTGGCCGGTCAAACACAAGGTTGTTTCCTCCGTTCTGCGGTACGCCAGGCCTCGTTTCCATCGCATGTTCCGTCCAAGCCCTCCTGATGAACACGACACATTCAGTTGCCTCCCCATGAACATGACACATTTCGTTGCCTCCCCATGAACACGACGATGACGCTGTTTCTCCGTTCCGACCCAGCCATGTACACGAGCCCTGGCCGTACGTATGCGCGAGTAGGCGTTCGAGACCCCGCCCCTATGTACACATACGTGGCCGTATTTTCTTTCTTGCACCCTGGCCGTTGTACGTATGTGTAAATTCTACGTGCGCGCCTCTAAATCGACCAGTATGTATGGACACATTCGCGACCAGAATGACAACGCTACATACGCTTCGACCAGGTGGGTCCCGACTGTCAGGCACTTCCTTGCCTGCGAAGATGTAGCTGGTCGGTCCCAGCAGTCAGGGAGCGAATCGTTTTTTTTTTGCCCGGACGCACTTCCTTGCATGCGAAGATGTAGCTGGTGGGTCCCAGTAGTCAGGGGGAAACGTTTTTTCGCGAAATACAGTGGCCCGTCCGGTGGGTCCCAGCTGTCAGGTGGAGGAATCATTATTTTCCGTGTAATAAGGAGGCACTTCCTTGCAGCGGCCGTGGACCCAGCTGTCAGCCTCTCCACGTACAGTCCACGTCCAATGGAAGTCGTTCCTTAACCCTGTTGACCACGCCGCACCGAGAGCACCAGGGCGGTAGACGACGGCGAGGCCTAGGAAGGGGACGACATAGAGGCAGGGAAGACTCGGCAGTTGTTTCCCACGCGGAGGGCGGTACGACTGTACGAGGGTTTATTGGTTCGTCTGCCATTGCCAGAGAATAAAAGCAGGTGTGGGTGAGTAGAGGGATGGCTAGGCCAGTGATGGGAGTACGGTCGGGCGGTGAGGCATGCGCGGCAGCACAGCCGGCCACGAGGAGGAGGGAGCAGGCAGTCCCGCCGGCGCTTGTTTGAGCAACTGGAGCAGGAAGAGCAGAGATTGAAGAAGCACAACGGCCGTTGGATGGACATCCAACAGTTAGTGCTTGTGCGTCAACCTTTTTTAGGAAAGCCTCAAATCTGTGGAAAACAGCATACAGCCCATCTTCCATTATTTCTAATAATTTACATCCCATTTGCTAATTCTTAAGTTTTTTTTGGAGCCCATATTCTTTTTGTTAGCATTACAGCCCATACTGTGGCAACGGTTAAAAAATTATACGAAATTTTGCATATTTCGGTGCGGTCCGAACTGTTTTTAATCCCGAAATTTCGACTCACATTCAAAATGATTTTAAAAATAAATGTATATCAATATAAAATCCAACAGATTCTCCACGCATAAAAATTAATGTAATTTAAAATCTTGAAATGAAAAAAAAAGATATTTGAAACTAATTGCCGGTTTGATGTGTTTTAAAAATGTACAACCCATTTCTCATTACTGATGGGCCATTTTCTCGGCCAGCCGAATGAAAGCTCTCCTCGTCTTGAAAGATTTGCGGCCCAACAGGCCTGACAAAGCGACTTACTTGGCAAATCACAAAAAACTGGGATGTGGCCGTGGGCCCAGCTGTCAGCCTCTCCACGTATAGTACTCTTCTGATGGAAGTCGTTCCTTGACCACGTTGACCACGTCGCACGGAGAGCACCACGGCGGTGGACGATAGCGAGGCCTAGGAAGGGGACGATACGGCAGTGGAAGCCCGCGCGGAGAGGACTACGAGGGTTCACTGGTTCGGCTGCGGTGTGAGGCTGCCATCGCCGCAGGTCCTGGCCAGCGGTGGGAATAGTAGGGGCGGTGAGGCCTCTGCGGCAGCACAGCTGGCCACGGGAGGCAGGAGCATGCGGCACGACCGGCGCTGCTTTGGGCGGCTGGAGCAAGAAGACCAGAGGTTGAATAAGCACTACGGCCGTTGGATGGACATCGTACGGTCACTTCCTCCCCGTCATCTTAGTAGCCCACAAGTCAGCCTCCCAACAAGGTGGGTCCCAGCTAGCCGGGGGAGTATTCATTTTTTTGTGCGTAATAAGGAGGCACTTCCGGTGGGTCTGAGCTGACAGCGGGGGAGCGTTTTTTTCGTGAAATACGATGGCCCGTCTAGTGGGTCCCAGCAATCAGGGGGAAACGATTTTTTTCGCAAAATACTGGTGGCCCGTCCGGTGGGTCCCCGCTGTCAGGTGGAGGAATAATTATTTTCCGCGTAATAAGGAGGCACTTCCTTGCGGCTGCCATGGACCCAGCTGTCAGCCTCTCCACGTACAGTACTCTTCCGATGGAAGTCGGTCGTTGACCACGTTGACCACACCGCGCCGAGAGCACCAGGGCAGTGGATGACGTCGAGGACTAGGAAGGGGACAACTCGGAGCCAGGGAAGACGCAGCAGTGGATGCCCATGCGAAGAGGAGTACGAGGGTTCACTGGTTCGGCTGCGGTGTGAGGCTGCTGTCGCCGCAGAATAACAAGGGTGTGGGTGAGTAGAGGGATGGCCTGGCCAGCGGTGGGAGTAGTAGGGGCGGTGAGGCCTCCGCGGCATCACAGCCGGCCACGGGAGGCAGGAGCACGCGGCACGACCGGCGCTGGTTTGACCAGCTGGAGCAAGAAGACCAGAGGTTGAAGAAGCACTACGGCCGTTGTATGAACATCGTACGGTAACAGGAGCTAGAATCGTTCATATTGACTAAGTTGACAAAGCCCTCCGTCCCCGTTAACTTGGTAGGCCCACAAGTCAGCCTCCCACTATGCTGGGTTCCAGATGGCAGGGGGAATATTCATTTTTTGTGCGTAATAAGGAGGCACTTCCTTGCGTCCGAAGATAGCTGGTGGGTCTGACATGTCAGCGGGGGCACTTTATTTCATGAAATACAGAGGCCCTTCCGGTGGGTCCTAGATGTCAGGTGGAGGAATCATTATTTTGCGCGTAATAAGGAGGCATTTCCTTGTGTGCGGCCGTGGACCCAGCTGTCAGCCTCTCCATGCATAGTCTACTTCCGATGGTGTCGTTCGTTGACCATGTTGACCACGCCGCGCCGAGCGCATCCAAGGTGGTGGACGACGGCGAGGCCCTGGACAGCAACAAGCCGGATATGGGAAGACGCGGGAGTAGAGTCGCAGACAAAGAGGTGTACGAGGGTTAACTGGTTCTAGTGCGGTGTGGTTCGGCAGTCAGTGGAGAAGAACATGAGGAGTGGAGGGGTGGAGGGATGGCCTGGACAATGGTGGAGTAGCGCTTCATAGCGAAGCGTGCTAAGCAGAGCTGCTAGCAGCAGGAGGCGGGAGGTGGTCCCGGCGGTGCTGGAGGAAGAAGACGAGAGATTGAAGATGGATGCCGGTCGTTGGATGTAAATCCAACGGCTAACATGTCAGAATCATTTGTTGACTAAATTGACAACGACTTTCATTGGCTTTTTCCTATTGGCCCACATTTCAGCCTCCAAAAATGTGGCACGTATTCAACCCATTTTTCAGAATTTACAGTCTTTTTTGCACGGTAGAATTTACAGTCAATTTGGTCTTTTTTTAAGTTACAGCCATTAGCTGGGCTGGGTGAACAAATAATGTAGCGTCCATGCGGCCCGTTTATTTTATTTCCTAAAAGATTACAGGCCATTTGCACTTTCTCGATATACATGATTTTGCTGGGCTGATTCTAATTATAATGTTGGGTTGGGCCAGCAATGTTATCAAAAAATAAAAAGGGGCTGAGCATTTTTTTATAAATATATTTAAATAATAAGTGATATTATTACATACGTCCTTAAATCTTACCAAGCTTTTGTACACAATCACTAGGATTTTCGTGCCAAAACAATCCAGGATTTTATTTGTTAAGAAATTATTTTTATAAGTTAATAAGATGTGGGATATTGTTTTCTTACATATGTAAGTATCTGTTAAATATATGATGACAATAAAAATAATATATAATAACATATAAAATATATTTTTAGAAAAACAGGGAGCATCTCCCCGGTTCCATTGCTGAGAACGAAACCACAACATATTCTGATATAGCAGCTCAAAGAGCAGTTCGAAAGCAAAGGTAGAAAAGCTACAAACTAGGGGGGTGGATGAACAAGTTCTCTGAATAACACAAATCACCCGAGCGGTGCCAAAGGCAGAGCGGATAGAGCACTCAAATGACACAAGGAGGGTCCAGCGAAGCCTTTATGGTCTTCAGCCGAGGGGCCGTGTCAGCCTGCGGCGACTAGTAAGCAAGCGGAGACACCGGGCTGGAAGGCGTAGCATGGTAGATGTCCCTCTTTTTCGGCGCCAGGTGCCCATCATCTTCATCCGAGATCTTGAGACGAGCCCACGGGTCCAGCGCCAGAGCAGGTCACGCCTTGTTCAGCCACAAGTGATCGCCAACGGTTTCTGGAGGGATCTTGTTAGGGTTTCCATGAAGCTCGTCAACTTTTCCTTGTCCGATCCGGAGGAGAGAATCGCCCAGTTCCTCACCATGTTCCTGATCAACCTCAAGACCTGCGAAATGGAAATCCAGGAGGTGTTACTGAAAATCATAGCATTTCTATGTTTCCAGAGGCACCAAAGGACAGCTGAGCTAACAGTGTTTAAAACTGAGCACTTTTTGGTAGCAATCCAGAATCTAGCGACAGATTCAAAGGATGAGCCAATCTGACTAGAAAAATATTCCTCAATGTGGTCCCAGAGATGTTTAGCAACTATACATTCAAAAAATAGGTGAGAACAAGACTCTTATTGCAAGCAGTAAACACAATCAAGGGGTTTGATGATGTGTCTCTTCCTAAGGTTATCCCTTGTCATCAATTTGTTTTTGGAGAGAAGCCAGAGAAATACATGAATTTTAGGGGGAACTCTCAATTTCCAGACAGCAGGGATAAACACGGGTTGAACCCCTCTAAAGTTAATAACATGATAGAGGGAGCTGGAGGAATACTTCCCCTTATTGTCCAGCTGCCAAATCAGGGCATCCGGCTCGGCAGTAAAGGTAATGCTTTTGGCAATTTCCTCCAACTGGAACCATTATTCCATGAGACTATCACTAAAGTTCCTTCTAAAAGAGAGTTTTAGGCATTGACCGTCCCAAACTTCATTGACACTTTTGTTAAGCTCAATGCGGACAGAGTAAATAGGCCAAAATTGGAATGCTAGGGGGGATGTGCCAAACCAAGTATCTTCCTAGAACCTGGTTCTGCTCCCATCCCCTATGTTCCATCTGTAGCCAAATTTCACAGCATGCATAATAGATTTTAATCCTTTCCAGAATCTAGAGGTCTTAGGGTTGGAGGAAGGGACAAAAATATTAGGTTTATTTCCTAGGTATTTATGGGCAATAAGAAGCTTCCAGGGTTTCAGGTCTTCCTCATAGAATCTTCTAATCCAAGACCCTAGAAGACAGATGTTAATTTCTTGGAGGTTAGGTATGCCTAGGCCTCCAAAATCTTTTTTCATAGAGACTAGGGCCCAATTAGCAAGGTGTAGCTTCCTATTTCCCTCAAAATCATTCCACAAGCAATGAGACATCTGAGAATTGATGAGGTTCACTGCCCATTTAGGGAACTTGAAGAAGGAGAGGAGATACACTGGAATGCTAGCCAAACAAGCTTGTATGAGGATCAATCTACCTCTGTAAGAGAGAAGTTTGCCCCTCCACCCAGCAATCCTTTTAACGATTTTATCCAGAAGGGTTGGATATCCTCTCCTCAGTTTAGGAAGCCAGCTAACTCCTGATCATCCATGTTGATAGGGATGAGTTCACTTTTAGAGTAGTTGATTCTCATGCCTGAGACTTGTTCAAACCAGGTTAGAACAGTTTTCAGATTGCGAGCATGTGTGGAGTCATTGTCTAAGAAAAGGGTGGTATCATCTGCATATTGAAGGCAGATGATGCCACCAGGGCAGACCTCAGGACAGAGCCCTGCAATCAGACTATGATCAGCAGCTTTGCTCAGCATTTTAGTAAGAATGTCCACTCCTAAATTAAACAAAAGCGGGGAGATGGGGTCACCTTGCCTAAGGCCTTTACCAGCAAGGAAAAAAATCACTTTCACAGTTATTTAACTTGACCCCAACAGACCCCCCATGAGTAAGTTGCTGGATCCAACTCTCCTCTATGAAAGGCTTGGAAAAGATCTAAGAGATCATTTTTCACCAAGTCCTAAAAATGCTGGTAAAACAAGAAGGGAATCCCATTAGGACCAGGAGCCTCATCAGGATAAGAGCTAGAAATGGCTTCCTTCACATCTGTCTCTGAAAAAGGGGCTTCTAGCAGCTCATTTTCAGCAGGAGAGACTTTTTCAGAAGCAGAGAAAATATTTTTTGTAGAGAGAATCCAGAAGGGTTTTCTTTCTTAAACAGGTCTTTGTAGAAATCACTAGACACTTTCAGCATCTCATCTACCTCAGTAACAGGGCCATTAGGGCCATCAAGGGAGTGAATGAGGGTTTTCCTCCTCCTCTGGTTAGCTACTGCATGGAAGTAAGCAGTATTTCTATCACCCTCCTTAATGTTCCTATCTCAAGACCTTTGTTTGGCTTTGATTTCTTCTTGAAGCCAAATTTTCTTGAGCTCTCCATGGACAAAGTTTAATCTATTAGTCTCAGCCTCAGAGAGATCAGTGGTTTCTGCCTTAATATCTAGAGAATCAAACTCAAGGAGGAGAAGCCTTTTGTATCTTCTAAGATTAGCTTCCTCATTGGAGTTCCACCCTTTGGTAGTTCTTCTAAATCTCCTGATTTTAATCTGCCAATTTTCTAGGGGGCAGCTGCTCCCAGTAGGCTCATTCCAGATTTTCCTGACTAGCTCAGTAAAATCTTCTCTAAGCAACCACCCCTTTTCAAATTTAAAACTATTGCTCTTTGGAGTTTGGTTAAGACTAGAGTCCCAGAGCAAATGAGTGTGGTCACTACCACATCTGGGCAGAGCTCTACAACTAGAAAGGGGAAAGAAACTATCTAATTCTGTGTCACAGAAAATTCTGTCAATGGTGGACATAATCCTGGAGCAGCACTTCCAACATATCTAGCAGAACTGTGGGTTTTCCTTCTGACAGGGCAATTCTCAAATTTATGGGTAACCATTTTGTAGATAAACAACTCTTGGGCTTGACACATTTATCAAAATGATGCCCTGGTTCCCCACAGTTGTAGCAGATCACCTCAGAGTATGCCATAAGGCCCGAAGCAGGGGCAGGAGCAGTTTTCTGGATGTCCAATCTCTTCTTTTGTTGATTCTTGCCTTGAGATTTCCCACTGATCTGAGAGTCAGAACCACCAGCAGATTGATCTTGGTCAATTACAGGAGCCTGCCTAGATTGTGCCCCCATTTGGGGCGGAGGTGGGCCGTACCACTGCCCAACCGGCGCTCCCACCCATTGTGATAGGGGAAATTCATCAGAGTTCCTGGTTCCTTCTCATCCTCCAGCCAGATGTTGTCTCTCAGGAAGCAGAAATAACCACCAGAGAGCTCAATTGAAGCAGATTGCAAGCCTAATTTCAATCTTCTGCAGGTCTGGGAGAGAGGTAGGGTAGAGGATCCACCTGCTCCGGCTCCGGTGGCGTGCTGGTGGGCAGGAGTCCAGTCAAGCATTCCCATCTCGCAGCATGGCGTGGATCTCCTGAATTCACTTCTCCTTTTGCCCATCGAACGAACGGAATCGGCGGCTCACTGGGGTGGGGCATCCTGTGCTTCTCCGAGAAATCTCCTTTGAAGTAGATCCGCAGGGCTAGATTCAGCGGCTCCCCATCCACATGATCCTTGCACATCCGAGCATACCTGCGCGAGTGAGAGAATGGATTCGGTCCCTCCTCGGCTTCCTCCCTCGCAGCTTCCTCCTCTGCTTCCCTCCATTCGCGCGTGCACTGGGTCCAGGAAAGAGCATCGTCGCGGATCCGCATCGCCCGCTCCCTCCATCTCCTCCCTCGAGTCTCCCGCAGCACCGCCGGCGCGATGGAGTCGAGCGGCTGGAGCATCCGCGGGAAGGCTTTGTAGACATGTGGGAGATGCATCTTGTACATCTGCCTGTCTTCCAGCCATTCCCCCGTGGATATGGCCGGCGACTCCATGGGGCGCGCGAGCGGACTTGCTGAGGGGGGCAGGCGCGCCCGGAGTCAGGAGGCGGGGGGTGGCGGCGAGATCTATTTGCCAATTACTCCCTCCTTTTCGGTTTATAGGGATCAATTCAAAAATCTCACCAACCAAGGTAGATGATGAATGGTGGAATACTTTTTGTAGTTTGCAAAAGCACCTAATTAATGCACTTGTTTTCCTCAAAAAATTATGTTTATCAATGCATAAATTGCAATGCATGCATGCATAAAGTACATGCATTGGTCAATTTTCTCTTAATACTTGCATGCAATGATTTAGTGCACCTTGGAATCTGAACATGTGATGGAAAACAACCAAATTGAGCCTTATAAAATGGAAAAACTAAAATTTTGAGATAAGCCCTATAAACCAAAAAGGAGGGAGTATGTGAACTAAACAGTCAACATATAAAATAATTTATATATAAATATAATATAGTTAGAAAGGAAACATAAGTTGGACCTGGCGTTCCTATTCTTATATAGAAAAATAGAACAAACCTCTGCGTTTTCTTCAAAAAAATACATAAATTGGGCTGCCAAAAATAAAACCTTGGATGGGAGGTCCATAGGCCGGTCGATACATGACGGCCCTAAGAAAATACAAATAGGCCTATGGACCTCCCATCTGAGGTCGTGGGCTGCGCATGTTAAAAATGAAAGCCTAGACGGGGCAGCCCAAAACCACGTCCAACACTTGCAAAAACTTCGTCCCTCGTTTTCTCTGTGTTTCGCACACTCGACATTGTGTGGGCATTTTGACTGTGTACCATATGAAGATGTGCTATGCATGAATGTTGATCAACATGATGTTAATTGGCTGGTAGTTCCATTTTCGACCATGAATAAAACTTCCAACATGATGTTAACCCTGTTTGAAAAGGCCGTGTTAATATAAATGCTCTGCCTCTGAAAGTTGCAGTTTCTTATCTGAAACTGAACTTGCAGTTTCTTATCTGAAACTGAAACTTGTAGTTTCTTCTCTAAGAATCACATTGTCTGCACTTTTATACTCCTATGAAACTACATTTTTAAGTGCTAAAAATAGATCTCTAGAATTCATGAAATACTTTATATGCTCAATACTGCAAATCTGAAATTCAAAAGACATTCATATCTGAAAGTACTCTCAAAATACACAACACAAAACACAATTCACAACCTGCAAATACTGACAACCCTAAGCTCCTCCTGACAATTCACAACCTGCCCGACTATTGGGCTGGGGGGGCAGCCCCCTCCTATTCCTCAGTGGCAGACAGCCGCCCCGTGAGACGATGTGAACGGCAAGGGAGACGATGGCGGGGAAGCATCGTTGGGCCAACTGCTTTTCTCCTCTTGCAGTTGGGTTCGGTCGACGAAGACTCCACCGGCTCGCTCTGGCAGGACACCCTCACAAACGGCACCCTGTAGATGCTCGATCCTTCAATCTCTGGTGGATGCTCCATCTGGGATCGATACTCCCACCACCGCTCCCTCAGGATCGGATTCGGTGAATCTGTTTGCTCCATGGCCCAGAGGAGCATCTCTATGTACTCCGACACGACTCCCTCCGGGAGTATCGCCGCCTTTTCACTCTGTTGCAGATATTTGGCCATGGATGTCGCCGTCGCCGCTAGTTGGTCCTTGTTGTCAAACCAAGACTGTATCTCCAACATCCTAGCTAGCTTCACAGGGTCGCCATCTGTGATCCTCACATATCGGTTGTACTCCTCCATCGATCTACTTCTCCACAGCACCTTCACTCGCCGGCGGTGGTTTTTGAATGGAAGAGGAGAGGAGCAGTGCTAGTTTTGGATTAGAACGGGAGAGGAGCGACGCTGGTTTTGGACTGGAACAGGAGAGGAGGGGCGGTGGTTTTGAAATGGAAGAGGAGAGGAGCGGCACTGCATTTAGATTGGAACAGGAGAGGAGTGGCGGTGGTTTAAGAGGAGAAGAGCGGAAGAGCGGCGCTGGTCTTGGAAGTATTTTTTTGTTGTTTCGCGTATTTTGGGTAAAGTTTGACCACGTACTGTATTTGACAAGCAAAATGTGAATGCATGTCACCAAAAATTGTATCGTTTGGTTCGTATCTGAATGTACTTTCAAATTATACTCCCTCCATTTTTGTATACAAGGCCACAAACTCATATTACAGGTACCAAGGTAAAAATCAATGCTATGTTTAAGTCAATGTTGCAAGCTAGCTTGTCACCTTGATTGTTGTGTTAATTAATGTGGTTTTTCTCTCCCAAGCACAACAAGCCAACCCTCTTACTCCTCATTGGTTGATTAATGTTGGGAATGCAAGCTAACCTTCTCACTCCCACATGCACACAAGGGATATTAATGTCCTCAGGTGCTAGTACGAGGCAAACGCCATCATTTTTGCCTCGATTAATGTTAGTGGCCTTGTATAGTTGCAAATTGTAATTTTGATAGTGGTCTTGTATACAACGTATAACATATATTTTATGTGCGAAAATCATGGTCAATTATGACCCAGAATAAAAGGGACACTAGTTAATGTGGGGTCGCTTTCTTAATTGAAGGGTAAATTGATTTTGATTTTGATCCAGTCAGAGCGCGCTGGCCCTCTCGTCCAGTCCTAAATCGCTGGCGCACGCTCCTCTCCCTCTTCTCCATTGCAAAACCACCTCCTCTCCTCTCCATCATCTCCATTCCAAAACCACTATCTCCCCTCTCCCTCTTCTCTATTGCAAGACCACCGTCTCTCCTCCATTTTCTAGACGCTCTGCTTCGTGGCGCGGGCGCAATCCATGGATACAAAATTAGTATACTGTATACTATTTAAAATTCGAGGGCAGGGCTTTTCCTGCGCGGTAGGCGGTGGGCAGTTCCGCCTAGTCGGTTCGACAGAGACACGAGAAGACGAGGGAGTAGGCTGCTGCAAACGTAGGGCTGTGTGATTTGACAATGAGTTACTGCTAGACAGGTGGAGCCCCGTGATTTGACTTGCCATTATCATTTTAACTGCGGCGCTATGACCGGCGTGAGTCTCCCAGATTCCTGACCACCTCCATACAGGTGCCTCTCCCAATGCTCCACCATGTAGTAGAGGCTGGCTCTTGCATGAGAGCTCACTTCTCCACTTTTTCCTTGCCTCTCTTTCCTCCACATATGCAAAAATGGCATGTAAAGCGCACTATTGTACTTACTTTTACTTGCTCCTACAGGTGCTTAAGCTTGCCACATAGGCATAAAGTCTGATGTGGCAAGTTAATCAACAAGAGAGAGACTAGTTTGGTGACCCAAGGAAGAAACGGTGCTAAGCGCGTGTACCTAGGTGAAAAGACAATTTTGAGTCTATAGCTAATTAAATGAAGCAAACTTAGTAACACCATTTCATTGGAAGAGGTCACTCCTTGGAAAATGCAATAAATACACGCGCTTAGCACCGTTTCTTCCTTGAGTACGAAGAAAGAGATAGAGAGGAGTAAAAAAATACACTTATAGCCAACCTTGTTGTAGTATGAGTGACTAAGTGATGACTATGTATGACATGCCAACATTAGATAGCCTAATACACCGTGTTAAATCTCCAAGGGCGCGACTGCGCGAGCGACGCGACGGTCGTGGTAGGCGCGACCATGATACGGGCTGCTGGCAGCCCTTGGATCTGAGATCAAACGGTCGCATGCTAAGTTGCTAAAAATTTGCAGAATAACCCTCCAACATAGGATATTCACCCATAGGTCTAGAATCACGCCATGCAACCATTCGATCTCAGATCCAAGGGCTCTCGGAAGCCCGTATCATGGGAGAATGGAAAGCCACTACCCTGTCGTTCGCACGCTGGCAGTTCGCTCCTACTCGTCCCCGCACGTCCTTCAATACTATGGCGGTTCGCTCCTAGTCGTCCCGTCCATTCACATTACGGCAGTTCCACTAATCCTAACCCTCCTCCCAAATCCATGGCGTCCCAAATCTCCACGGTCGGCAGTGAGTACAAGGTTAAAACCATCACCGGTGATGAGTTCGATGTCATCTACGATGGTGAAAGGATGCCTTTCTCGCTTCAGACGCATGTTCGAAAACTCACATGATGAGTGGGTCGTTGGGCTAGATGTTGAGTACACCACAGTCCTGGGACAAGAGAAGGATCTAAAGGACGAAGAGAGGAAGAAGCCCGTCGTGATCTAGGTCTGCGTACATAACGTTTGCTTGGTCTACCACATATGCCATGCCAATGTTGAGTGCCAGGATTTTAAGAACTTCCTCAAGGACAAAACAGTGAAATTCGTTACTGTAGACTTTGGTAACGACAAAGAAGTCCTACGTCGGATAGGCCTCGTTGTAGGCAACACCTTCGACCTCCAGAAGAATCGGCTGGTGTCCTCTCGTTAGCCTTCAATGCTGACCCTGGCAGGAGCCATGGTTCATCCTTCGTACGGTAAACTGGAGAAACCTCATTACACGTTTCATCGTCATGCATGGCAGCGGAATGTACTAGATATAGACCACATCCACTACGCTGCAATGGATGGCTACCTTTGCTTCAATATCTACAAGGGTTGGATGAAGAGCAACAGCCAAGTGTGTGGTTCAAGCAAAGAAGTATCGGCCAAGAGGAAGAGGGACAAGGACGAAGTCGAGGACATGGACGAGGACTCCGAGTAAGGTGGCAGTGTCGTTGGTCATGGTGGTTCTAATGTAGTGTCTATCGGGAATAGTTGCAAAGTTTAACTTCAGGTGTGCTTAATTTAATTTGAGGGGTGTGTTGTGCTGAGCCCCCAGCAGAACTATGTTAATGTTTCTTCTCGTTACTTTAACTCTTCAGTACGTACATACTAGTATTTCTTACATTTCATGTTTTAGTTGGTATAGTACTACCACTCGTTTCTTCACATTATATACGTACAATATATATGGCCAACATCATATAGCCAGCAGTTTAGTTGTCAAAGAATTTCATGGTGCTTAGTTTTGTCAAAGAATTCCAGGATGCTTAGAGGGTGCTTGGATCCAAGGAACTTATTTTAGTCTGACTAAAAATAGTCTCTTTAAGAGGCTAAAGTTCCAAGCACCCCTGACTAAAGAGGGGCTAAAACTAAAAAAATTTAGTCAGGGGTACCCCTACTAAAATGTGGATTAGTCCTCTCTCTACTCATTTAACTCCTCTCCTTTAACACAGGCGAGTTCTGGATTGGAGGGTTTGGAGGATAATAAATGCTCATTAACTTGATTTTAGCCTTTTTAGTATTTGGATCCAAGCATGGGTGAGGCTAGCATGTTTTAGTCCCACTACTTTTAGTCATGGGACTAAAACGTATCCAAGCACCCTCTTAGTTTTATTTGAGGGGTGGGTTGTGCTGGACACCATTATTGTGACTAGCCTTTTTAATAGTACTATATGCATAATTTGGCGACGAGCGCTCTCTATATGTACCACCTTTTTTTAATTTCAAGTTTTGCTCCATGGCGCAATCCATCGATACTACTGCTGTACAAAAGTATACATTTTTTAAAAGGCTAGAGGGCGGGGCAGTCTAGCTTGGTCGGTTTCACGAGAGGCGAGGGCCTTTGTGATTTGACTACTCGTATAAATGCGCCGACGACCTGATCGAGGAGGAGCAAAGAACCATGCGGTATACTCAAGTTTTCCACTGGAGTAGTACTACAACGGAGGAGCACGAAACACGGCAGCCCAGTGCCATATGGCGATAAAAAATGATATAATTTGCTAGTCATCTCATTGTTAGCATTGTTCTATTCATTCCCTCAAAAAAACATTGTTCTATTCATGACTAGCAGAGAACGTGCCACGTGCGGCGAAACACCCGATGCAAAAGATGAAATACAGGAGCAAAAGAAGAAGGAAGATTATCACCCCAAATGATCTAATTCGCCGCGGAGTCATAACTGCTTCTTCATCGCCTCCACGACCTCCATCTCCTTGCGTGTCTCCTCTGCCATATTCATCATTGTGTCCATGACGCGGCATTTCTCGACGCGGGCCTTCATCATCTGTTCCACGACCATATTACGTACCTTGATAGCAGCCGGGTGCTCGATGCGGAGCTTCGCCAACTCTTCCTTCTGTTCCATGGCGAGGGCCTGTAGCATCTTCATCGAGGAACTACTATTCTCATGCAGCTTCTTCCAGCCGGCGTTCTTCTCCTTCAACAGGTCGATCTCGTGGCAGAGCTTCGCATTGTCCTCCCGAAGTCGCAGGATTTCGCCGATCGCCTTCTTCTCTGAGGCAATGCTCTTCTTCAGCAGCATCACCAAGCCGGCGGTCAACTCCCCCTGCTGATTGAGCTCAGCGGGCATGTCGTCGAGGCTCTCCTTCAGCAACTCCATCAAGCCTTGGATGAACGCCTTCTGCTTATTGAGCTAATCGGGCATGCCGTCGAGGGATAACGACTCCAGCTCCGCCGGCTCGGCATGTTCGCCTCCGCGGCTAGGGCGCTCCTGGGAGCCATCGCCTGCCTGTGAGAGATCTTTCGAGGTCTCTGCGTGGCGGCGAGCCCTCTCTTTTTTTCCGCAGCCTTGGTTGTCGCTCCCTTGTTACGAGTAGTTCTCGACCTAAAGCTCTACTCACCGGCCATGGCAACGACGGACGAAGAAGAAACACTTATGAGGAGGAAACGTAGAGTGATTTTCGGTTAGGTAGTTCCCCTTTTTATAACCTAAGTACTCGCACTAGTACTAATACATGCATAGTGGGAACACGTTCAGGTTTGGTACGTACTACTAGTAGGTGTGAGCAGGCTTTCAAATGTGATGGAAACAAGGTAAAGATTAATTGATGGTTTTGGTTTCGAGGCCCGAAACGGCTCCCGATGAGTTTAGCGGAACATAAATTTCAAGTACTACACTGCTCAAATGCGTAAATATTATGTTACTGTCAAAAATTGGCACAAAATACTAAGGAGACCGATGGAAGTACTACTAGCAACCCACGATTTAACTATTCGCATGCGCGCAGTGGAGTAATAATGTCTCTCTCCGGCCCTCACGTCCACTTAATTTGCATGCGCTATATTAATTGACCATGAATGAAGTGAACGACTTTACACGCGTCAAATTATCACAAGGGGTGGATCTTGGTACAAAATTGTGTCTACCTGTGTACCCGCGTGTGCGTGCGAGGAATGAGTGCGTGCACATCTTCGCTTCGTGCATGTACCGTCAGTATGGCTCAGGGAGGACGAGTACATTCTTCTGTAACTAGCAGCACGTCACTGTGATCAATCCACGCAAGGAGGTCGTGACAACGCCTACACATGTGCCACGTGGCTTCATGAACTGTAAGAGAGACACTGTGTAGCGTGCCATTGGTATTCTAATTTATGTGTTTTGCACATACTCGAAGTACTAGTAAGGTACACATGCATTGCACGCATCAGATTTTGCAACCAAATTATGAATAAATACCACACTATAGCATGTAAGCTCTGAGTCATATATGCCTGATGTAGCCCTTCGTTTAATTCTTATAGTTCATCTCATTCAAAATCAATTAGTTTTTATAAAAAAGCTAAGAACGCGGGAATAGGAAAAACATGGGATTATAGTGGAATGTCATCTTGAATCCTATAAGATTGTACGAGTGTTTGATTGTGCATAGAAAAAACGCAGAATTCTTTCAAAGAGGTTTGAGTGGATGGGATGTTTCCTAAGAAATCTAGTGCAAATGAATCATATGGAAAAATTCCTATGGTTTACAATCCTACGAATCAAACAACCAAGATAGGAAAAATTCCTAATGATTAGAATCCTCCAAAATTCCTTTGAGAATCCTTTGAATCAAAGAAGCCCTTAATCTATTTTATGATTCATGGAATTGTGCATTGTAAAGCATAAAGTGAAAACAAATAATGGCAATTCAACTAGAAAAAAGTTTGGGAAGTTATGATACGGAAGATTCTAGAACAAAAGAGAACCACTGTTGTTTTGAGGTTTGTGCATTATGCTTAAGTTCAACCATGGAGTCTGCTAGATTGTACATGTGGCAAAATCCGGTGGGGGGCTAGAAGATGGTGCGAGGGGCTGAGTGCAGGTAGACTATGAAGGAATGCACAAGTGCGAGATCGATATTTAGAGAGAGGGGGCGAACACGTGTGCTGATGCGCGCAGTGGCGGAGCCATGAAAAATAAATGAGCTAGGGGGCCAAGCATTGCTAATCCTTTACGATGAGGGTCAATTCATGAATATAAACCATTTTTAGCAGCAATTGTCTAATGATCACATTCATATTAGCCTTAATATATAGTGATGTTATGGGGGGAGGGGGGCAGGGCCCTTACTGCCCCCTGTCTTCGCCATTGTGCACGCGTCTGAGAGGTGAAGCGAAAGGCATGGATGATGAGAGGGGGACGCTGGATACATAATTAATGTGGGTGTATTAGCTATATATGTTAATCCTATATAGAGAGGTATAGATTGATCGATGTGGACGTGGGAAAGAGGGTGAGACCTCACTGGATATATTGATTGATCGGTTTGTGTGGAAAACTATGAAAGACCTAGCTATATACACACATACATAGAGGAACATCGATCGTTGCGCATGCACGCGTGAGAGATAAAGAATGCCCGATATGATGGAGAGGGGGATGTGTGTTAGTGTGTGCCTTCATGGGAGACCGACCTGAAGAAAAAGATTGCATGCGTGTGATGGATAATGCCGACTGGTAGTGTGTGTGCATGCATGCACGAGAGAAAGTTAGTGGTACAATTATAAAGAGAAGACTACTGTGTGGGTGTAAAAGAATAGCTGAATAGGTGAGGTCACAATCAATGTAAAGTTGAATTCAAATATTTGAATAAGAGATCCTGATGTTTGAAACCCATGCATGCATGAATATAACGGAGATCTGCGCGGTGTGGTTTGGGAACGAGCATGTTGTAATGTATACACATTGAACAAGGTCAGACTGATTTGAATTTGAGATACCGATGGCAGACATCATTTGGCCACGTCGCATCCGTGCATGGACACACTATTCTAATTGGAGATGATGGGCGGCTTTTGCATCACATATCTATATCTATACCCCTTCATATATATATTATATTATATATATTTTTATATTGTGTGCGGGTAACTTTAACTTTGAAAGATGGTCGTTGGATGAGGCGAATCCAATGGTCCAAGCAAATTTCAGCACTACTGGCCGTTGGATATCATCTAGATTCCACCAGATTTCGCCACATGTATAATCTAGAAGACTCCATGGTTGAACTTAAGCATAATGCACAAACATCAAAACACAAGCACTTCTTATTTGTTCTAGAATCTTCCGTATCAGAATTGCCCAAATGTTTTTCTACATGATTTGCCATTATTTGTTTTTACTTTATGTCTTACGACGCACAATTCCATGAATCTTAAAATAGATTAGCTTTCTTATAAAAACTAGATGATTTTGAATGAAATGAACTATAAGAATTAAACGAACATCTACATCATGCATATATGACTCAAAGCTTGCATGCTATAATGTGGTATTTATTCATAATTTGGTTGCCAAATCTCATGCGTGCAATGCACGTGTACCTTACTCTAGTCTAAATGGTGTTTGTGTGTATGTTGTGCGTGTTGAGGTGTAAATTGTCTTTTTTTTGGGTACACGTTAAGCTTGTTCTTCCGAAATTTCAAGCCACGCCTTGTTATGCTAAAAATTCAAGCTAGCGTCTCTGTCTATCGTGCTGCGAAACTCCCGCCTCTTCAACCCGCGCCTTGTTAGCCCGAAATATTTAAGATATATCTTTGTCTCGTTGTGCTCTGACAAATCCCTCCATCTCAACCCGCGCCTTGCTATTCCGAAATTACAACGCGCGCGAAAACTCCCACCTCCTGTGAAATCTCGACACGCAAAATGCCCGTGGTACCCCTGAACCGAAAGAACCGCCTCAAATCGGTGGGGGTACTTTCGTAACTTACCCCACATTTCGGACAAGCGCGTCTCTAAGCCATGGTTCCCCACTGCCATCCCATCCGCCCACCCATTCGTACACCGAGGCCGCGAAAACCCGCGATGAAACCCCACACCCTGCTCCGCCCGCCACCCAGCCGGAGCCTCTTCCCTGACGACGTCGTCCACAGCAACACCTTGACGTCCCTCATCCACCGTACCGGATGAGGATCCGTCGTCGATCTCATCGTCCCACTGGTTCAGCCACCCCGTCCTCCACCTCCAAGGAGCTGCCCCGATGTTCCCCTCGTCTTTCGCGCCACCTCCATTCCCACACCGCCGTCTTCACCTGCAGCACCGGAAGAGCATCATCATCACCGTTTCCTCGGATGAAGTTGCGGCCTAATCGGCGCCACCAAAGAGGTTGTACACTAATCGCCGCATTTTCTTCTTGATTCGATCTCACGGTGCTGCCAGCGCTTGGTCCCGAGCCGACACGGCGCGGCTCCATCCACGACGGCGTCGCCGGCCACTTCCTCCACGGCATCGCTCCCTCGGCGGTGATGTCCACATCAGTAGGACCTGCTGCTGCTTTAGCTCTCGCTCGCGCTGCTGCTCTGCTCTTGCTCTCGGTCCCCTGCCTGGTCTGCTCTTACTATTGCTCTTGCTCGCGCTGCTGCTCTCGCTCTTGCTCTTGCTTGCGATGCTGCTCCGATTTAGCTACACTTCACTCTGATGCCGTCGGGGTGAAGGAAGTACCAGCCGCAGCAGGGAGGGGGGCTCGCCGGAGAGGTACCCCACTATCTATCTTAGGGTTCAGGATGGGGGCGGTGGTCGCCGGCGGTGGCGGGGCGTTGGCGGGGCGGTGGCGTGGGGACCGCCGGAGAAAAAGCTCGGCACGGGGGGCCTAGAGGGATGGTCGGGGCGGCGGTGCACCGGCGGTGGGGAGTGTTTTCGAGGCGGGCGGGGCGGTGCACCGCCGGCCACGGGCGGCGGGGGGCTGCTGTTTGGCCGGCTCAGGGGGGTGGAGGATGAAGATGAACCGCAGGCCCTTGATTTCGTATCCAACGGCTGAAAATCGACTGACCAGAGATGAAAAAGCCAGTCGACCGACGTGTAGCCTCACCTTGCTAGTGTGTTCAGTTTCAACAGCAAAATTCAGTTTCGACAGCAAAATTTAGTTTCACAGTTAAGTTCAGTTTCGACAGTTAAATTCAGTTTCGACAGTTAAGTTCAGAGATGAGCGGCTGATGTATTTTACATCTAGCACTTTGTGTTTATGTATTTTACGTCATGTATTGGAGATGCTATTAGAATTCCACTCAGTTAACATTGTTCGTTGTCTCTCTTGTCCTGCTTCAGCCTCGGTGTCGTACAACTCACCGGAGCTGCTCCAACGATGAAACCCTCCATCACAGTGGAGCAGTACCTCGGGCTCCATCTCCAGACGCCTAAGATCTTCTTCCCCTCCTCCGACAGCCAAGTCAGCCAGCGCATCTTCACCAGCCAACCCAATCACGCTGAGATCGACATGGCTTCGCCAAAGAGGTTGTACACTTGTTGCATCTCTTTTTTACTCTACATGTTATATATATTGTCCACTAAGCACTCATAGTAACGGGAAATACAATTATATTATCCTACTATATGACAAGCAGTGAGGTACCAGGCAACTTAGCTATCCGTGATGGACTCTCTTGAACGCCATCATTATTTATCTCTGCGCGTTTGAGTTGTGCATTTGTCGATGGGCCTGGGAGTTGAGCTAGCATGGCAGTGGCCTGGGTCCAAAGTAATAGAAGTAGCACAAAAACATTTTTAGTGTAAGATTTTCCTTGCTCAAGCTTGCCTACTAGAATCGCCAGTGCTTGAAAGGAAAGGTGAATGAAAAACATCGGAACTGTAAAGTTTCCTATGGTACTACTTTTCATGAATTTGGTGCAAAGGAATGGAGCAAAGGAAAACTGTAGGATTTGTTCCTTTAGTGTCTCCTTGAAAGAAAAACCGTAGGAATTCTAATTTCCACTTCTCCTCCTTTTCATATTCCTATTCATCAAGCACAAGACTAAGAGATAGTAGCATAATAGCATTATAACCGTACATTTTCTTGTGGTTTGACTTAATCTCACCATGCTTTTTTGCATCCTGTGATCTTCCAATTGTTGTGAATCAAACACCCAGATTGGCAGAAATCCTGTGTTTTTAAATTCTCTGTTTTGCACGTGCATTCCTATCCTATTCCTGTCTATTTCCTATCCCTGCACTGTTAGAATCCTCAAATTCAAAAAAGCCCTTACTCAATTACTTCTGTTACAAATATGTGTCAAAGAAAACCTTGTGTGGTTTCTCCTGCTCCTGCGGCGCTGTGTTCCACCCCAGCTCAGCTGCTCCAACGACGGAAGGGTTCACCACAGCAGGGATCCGCTCTCTAGACTGTCTTTCGCCGCCTCAGATCTTCTTCCCCGCCGCCGGCAGCCACAGCAACTGCATTACCATCATCAACTGAGCAGATGACCTTGAGACTACAAGGGTCCGCAAGAGAGGTCGCACTCTTCCGTGTCTGCTTATGTTATGCGTCGCTTAATATGATGACATGCCACATTATCGTCGTGTTCACCTATTAGACTCCGAGTCAGGTCCAAACTAATGCTGAAACTTGAGTTTTTAAATGGTTGTGGGGTACATATTGGGGCAGCAATCAGTACTATCTGTCTACTATCTGGTTAATCTCTGGTGTCTACTATGAGTTTCATGTTGGATATAAACAAACATTAATGGAGCCATTATCTGTATTCTTTAACTAAAGGTATTATCTGCCTGCTATCATTGGTTTTGGGTCTATCCACAGTTTGCTACCATCACTCTGGATTTGTGCATGCACTCCTTACATAATCTCACTATGTTTTATTCCTATGCATACCAGTTACTGTACACAATGGAACTGATCATGTAGAGCAAAAGAGACGAGCCTTGCGTGGCAATAAAATTTCATGCAGACGTCGTTCCATGGTGGGCACAAAGGCAACCCCCCCCTCCACCCATTTCGGATCGTAATCAAGAGGAAGATAATTGTTATGAGGGGGATTCAGAAGGAGAAGACCACTCCTATTTACCCCATGAAGTCTTCGCTCTAACTTGGCATGCAGATGTTGGTAATATCATGCATATGGTGCCTTGCATTGCTTACTGTATACATTAAAGATGTCATCTGCTTAGTTTAGACATGCTTTGTGTCAATGCCATCTGTTTAGTTTCTTTATCGTATATGTGAATCATGCAATGCCATCTTGTCTAGCCAGGCATCATTTATGTGAATTTTGCAATGCCACCCTGGTTAGCCAGTCATCTTATATGTGAATTATATCATGCCATCATTTTTTTATTACGTGTTAAATTTGTCAACAATTTTAGTACATTCAATTACTCTTCCTGTGCATCAGCCATTTGGCACGGTCATGGAAAAATGTGGAGTGGAAACAAGGTCTTCAGAGCAGACAATGCTATCTCACGAAGCGCATGTCTTGTTGGTTACCGATAGCTCCTCAAAGGAGGATTCAGAGATAGATGACAGTCATATTCCCCCCCCCCAAGGTGCATGCCCTAACTTGGCAGGGTTATGTTGCTCATATCGTGCGTATGGTATCTTGCATTGCTATGTCATTTGCTTAGTTTAGACATGCTTTGTGTGAATATCACATGTTTAGTGTCTAATTACCATATATGTGAATTATGCAATGCCATGTTGTTGCAAGACATTATATATGTGAATTATGCAATGTTATCTTGTTGCAAGGCATTATGTATGTGAATTATGCAATGCCATGCTGTTTAGGCAAGCGCCATATATGTGAATTATATCATGCCGTCCTTTTTTTGTATTTCTCATTGCTTTTGTCGACAATGTTTGTATATTCAACTGCTCTTCCTGTGCATCAGCCATTTGAATTGGTGATGGAGAAATCTGGAGTGAAAACAAGGTCTTCAGAGCAGACAATGCTACCTGCTGAAGCAAATATCTTGCTGGTTACAGATAGCTCTTTAGAGGAGGATTCAGAGGCAGATGACCAGTCCTATTATCCCCCTGAGGTGTATGCTCAAACTTGGCAGGGTTATATTACTCATATAATGCATATGTTGTATTGCAATGCTTAGTTTTTACATCATATACACAATATTGAATGCCATCTCCTTAGTTGACACATCATATATGTGATTGCCCTCTGCTCACTTCCTTAGTATATAAATCATATATTTAAATTATGTCATGCCATGATGTTTACATAGACAGCATGTATCTGAATTATGGCATGCCAACCCATTTTCTAAAGACATAATATAGTTATATCATCTCATCTTCTTTACATAGTCATCATATTTAAATTATGTCATTCTATCCGTGAATTATATCATGCCATCATGTTTCCATCGACGGCATATTTGTGATTTATGGCATGCCAACCACTTTAATAGACACATCGTATAGTTATATCATGTCATCCTGTTTCATCATATTTTGAAGTATGTCATTCTATCCTGTTTAGTTAGCCATCATACATGTGAAATTGTGTCATGCTATCCTGTTTAATTAGCCATCATATATGTGAAATTATGTCCTGCTATTCTGTTTGCTTAGACAACATAAATGTGAATTATTTCATGCCCTGTTTTCTTCCCTACTATCCATTGCACTTGTCTATCTTACAATGTCTGTACATTCAATTACTTTTCTTGTTTATCAGCCATTTCAATTGGAGGGAGTGATGGCAGTATCTGTGGGAGTAAAAACACGGTCTTCAGAAAAGATCGTGCTACCTGTCGATGCAGATAGAACCACAGTTGTACTTGCCCAAGAACCAGCCCCACCACACATAACCCACACTCATGCAGATTGTACCCCTACCCAGTTGGACAGAGAACCAACTACACCCCTTCTAACCCCAACCCCAGCAGATAGACACCTAGTTCCCATTGACACAGCACCATCTCCACCACAGAGCACCCAAACATGAGCAGTTAGTAAGGCAACAGCAGTGCCCAAATCATGAGGACCACCACTCCGAACCCGAAGTCAATGCTTAAAGCAGAAGAAGAATTGCTCTCAGGTCAGGTTCCGTAGCTATGGTTCATACTACTTTGCTCTTGCATCACTGTATTTACTGGTACCAACTAATTTCAAATTTGAAGGATGCAATTGAAACTCCAAGGGCGCAACAGGTATGTTTTAAACCTGTTTCTTCAACGTGTTTGGTTGTTTGTTGTTGTAACTTGCTCTATGTTGATTTCAGTTTCAATTGAATAAACAGTTATTGAAGGAAATATGCCCTAGAGGCAATAATAAAGTTATTATTTATTTCCTTATTTCATGATAAATGTTTATTATTCATGCTAGAATTGTATTAACCGAAAACATAATACATGTGTGAATACATAGACAAACAGAGTGTCACTAGTATGCCTCTACTTGACTAGCTCGTTAATCAAAGATGGTTATGTTTCCTAACCATAGACAAAGAGTTGTTATTTGATTAACGAGGTCACATCATTAGTTGAATGATCTGATTTACATGACCCATTCCATTAGCTTAGCACCCGATCGTTTAGTATGTTGCTATTGCTTTCTTCATGACTTATACATGTTCCTATGACTATGAGATTATGCAACTCCCGTTTGCCGGAGGAACACTTTGGGTGCTACCAAACGTCACAACGTAACTGGGTGATTATAAAGGAGCATTACAGGTGTCTCCAAAGGTAGATGTTGGGTTGGCGTATTTCGAGATTAGGATTTGTCACTCCGATTGTCGGAGAGATATCTCTGGGCCCTCTCGGTAATGCACATCACATAAGCCTTGCAAGCATTGCAACTAATGAGTTAGTTGCGAGATGATGTATTACGGAACGAGTAAAGAGACTTGCCGGTAACGAGATTGAACTAGGTATTTGGAATACCGACGATCGAATCTCGGGCAAGTAACATACCGATGACAAAGGGAATGACGTATGTTGTTATGTGGTCTGACCGATAAAGATCAGTAGAATATGTAGGAGCCAATATGGGCATCCAGGTCCCGCTATTGGTTATTGACCGGAGACGTGTCTCGGTCATGTCTACATTGTTCTCGAACCCATAGGGTCCGCACGCTTAAGGTTACGATGACAGTTATATTATGAGTTTATGCATTTTGATGTACCGAAGGTTGTTCGGAGTCCCGGATGTGATCACGGACATGACGAGGAGTCTCGAAATGGTCGAGACATAAAGATTGATATATTGGAAGCCTATGTTTGGATATTGGAAGTGTTTTTTTTTACCATGAAGACTGCAGGGCTTACACCCCACAGCATTTTATTAAATAACAAATATATACAAGGTTTCCTCAAGGAGGAAGAGAAAAAACTATACAGGGAAGAGGAGCACTATACCTATAAATTACAAATAAACAAAGGAGACAGACTGGAACTCTCCTCAAGGAGGAAGAAAATCAATCCACTTAAGAAGGGCATCTCTAAATTTCCTTTTTATACGGTGGGAGAGCAGAGTAATATCATGAATGAAGCTATTCCTCCATGTCCTGAAAGAGGGCTGAATGTTTCTGAAAGTTCTATCATTCCTGATCTTCCAAATATTCCACCAGGCCACGAAAACCACCTCCCCAAAAAAAGGTTTGTTGAAATCCTTCCTTGCATGATGAGCAATTTCCACCATATCGTCACTATTTTTCCATTCAATTTGGAGGTAATTCCAGACTCGAGCACTAAAATTGCACTGGAAGAACAGGTGGTTTCTGTCCTCCAGAGCACCAGTCGGGCAAAGAACACATTCAGGCCCTTCATTGATTCTCCAATGTCTCCTCTGGATCATGTCCTTGGTGTTAATCCTGTCCATGATGACAAGCCAAGCAAACACCTTGATCGACATAGTGCAGCAACTTTTCCATATCCATCCCAGGATGGGGTTTGAGACCATTGGCTGATAGACAAAATCATAAAACTTTTTTGCTGTATACTCTGATTTCTTGCCATGTCTCCATCCCCAGTGGTCATTAGATTGATTGTCCAAATGGAAAGACCCCATCAATGAGGAGAGCTTTTGCATTTCTTGGAAGGCTTGTTCAGACATAGGCAAGTAGAAAAGCTCCTGAAAAGAACGAGCCTGGAAGACTTCCTTGACTGAGAGGTTTTTGTGGAGACAAAAAGAAAATAGCCTAGGAAATCGCTGTTGCAGAGGAACCGAACTGTTCCCAATTTGCCAGTAGTCTAACCAAAACTGCACTGTATCTCCACTATGAACATCAACCGACGTAACGGCTCTGAAATTATCCATCAACTTGCATACATCTTTCCACCAAAAGGAGCCACAGAGAACAGTATCATGCGGAATCCTTTCAAAGTAGTAAGAGTCCCAAACTAATTGCACCCAGGGCACATCCATCTTATTATAAAATTTGCTGAGGTGTTTCAATAAGAGAGCATCATTCTGCAGACCAAGATTTAAAATCCCGAGCCCCCCCTTTGACTTAGGTCTACAAACAAGCTGCCAAGCCGCCAGAGAGTGGCCCTTTTCCTGACCATACTTCCTCCATAAACACTGCCTTTGAATTCTTTCCAATTGTTTTAAAATACCCTGAGGAATGGACAAGCTACAAAGGAAAAAGATAGGCAAGGAAGAGATCACAGAATTGACTAATTGCAGTCTGCCCCCTTGTGGCAAGAACCATGAACTTGCTGTCAATCTTCTCTCCATACAGTCCACAAGAGGAAGGAGGTCCACTATTTTAGGCCTGGTGGTCCCCACTGGCAGCCCCAGATATATAAAAGGCATAGTGCCTAATTTGCAATCAAAAAAGGCAGCCAGGTCAGAAGCATCCTGCTCAACTACATTGATAGGATACATAGAGGATTTATGGAAATTGATCTGCAGTCCAGTTGCCTGTGAGAAGGAATGCAAAACTGATTTCAGAGCCCTTAATTGATTTATATC